>NW_017617781.1:165000-417500 GCF_001879475.1 Ipomoea nil
ACATACATCTACAGAAAAAGACTAAAAACATTGAACAAAAAAATAGAAATAGCATAACATAATGCAATTGTCCAAACAAAATAGGACCAACAGAAGACTAGAAAGCCATAATGTTTTAAATACGAATATACTGAGTTTACAATATATGGAGTACGTTTTAAAGAGACGGCAAATCTAGTTGTTTTTGCTAAAAGGACGTGTAATTGAATAAATAAAGGGCTACAATTTTTATTTCAATGTAGTGTGCATCCATGAGTCAACACAATTGCCGCAGGTGTGCATACAGTTTTGGATGTGTGTGCACACAGGAAGAATGATTGGGGCATTGTACAAGATTGCAAAATGATGAATTTTTTTATTGTGTGGATGCGCTCAGCTAGCTCTCCATTGGAACTTGGAACGGTTATAAAGTTGTGGTTAACCGACAGGAAGCACACACCTATAGAAATGTGTGCACGCATTGTAACGTAGTTGGGTGGAAAATCCACTAATCACAAAGTACTGCATTCAGTTGAGTGTTGATGTACACAGGGTTGACATAGCATATCTAATGTGCAATACCTAGTACCAGCTGGTGCACACCTAAATAATGAGCTAAAGGATACGTTTAAAACACCACATACATCTACATAAGAAGACTAAAACACTAAACACAAAAAATGGAAATAACATAATGTAATAAATATAGCTCTCGAAAATGAAATAGATACAGTAGTTGGAAGGATAATGTATATAATCACCCTACGACAACAAAAATCCTAACCCAAAATCAGTATAGTTCTCCCAAAACATGTGCAAACCATAGAGAAGACATATTTGAATGCAACACTAAATAATAGAAATAAACTAAAACGCTCGTGTCTTCTTGCAGCCTAGGAAACCTAGCAGGCTAGCAGCGTCCTCCACAATGAGTTCATAATCGGGGGCATTCCACACAGGGTCTTCTTGCAGCCTTGCAAAGAGAGCCGAAGGTGACGACACAAAATCATTGTCAACATCAGAAATTCCCGAACCACTAGCTTCTGAATGTGATACCTTGGAATTCATTCATACCTATAGCAACAAGGCAACACGCTAGAGAATATCAAGTTTATGGACACATTCGAATTGAGAAATACACACAATAGAGTACAGTAACCTATACGTGTGTGACCCAACTAAAAGAATAAAAACACCTAAAAAAAAACTACAAAAAACCCATAAAATTGAACTCCCAACCTTGACATCAACAAACAGATAGTGCACCGCAGTTCACAACAGGAAAAGATAACAACAGGAAAACGACAAGACCATATATAGGACTAAACCATAAACAAACAAACAAAAAAGAAACAAAAACAACAGACACACAAAAACAAATAGATTTGCACACAGTCACACATGCCAATGCACATGGTCACTACAAATTTAACAACACTGTACATCATGCACAGAAAAACATTATGGTCAGTGTTGAGTGTGCACACAAGTGCACACACATGCAAAACTAAGGCCAATTCTACCAGAAAGCGAAATCTAACACCCCCTTCACAGAGCACCACTTCAACAACATACAAAGCAACAACAACACCGAAATATACAATAACAAAGCCAAAAAATCCCACACCCACTGGGAAACAAATAACAGCACTACAAAACAAAAACTCAAAAAAAAAAAGTCAACCCACAAATATAGGTATGATACCCTAAAATAGAAACGAAATTTTAAAAATGAAATGGAAGGCCAATAAAATCAAATGCACATATAGAAAAATAATATTGGAGTTGGGATTACACGTATAAATAATGTAATAGTTATTTAATCAAAACAATCATAATTTACTTGTGTCATTAAATAGTTTATAGAAATAAACTTTATATCAGATGTATGCTATAAATTCAATGAAAAAGAACAATGGCCCGAGCACTAATTTGATTATGCAATTTACCCAAATATTAAAGGAAGCACTGATTTGATTCTGCAATTTACCCCAATATTAGAAGAAAAATTACTAATTGGTGAAGCAACCCCCAATAGTTAAAATAAAGCCAGTAGCCGTCATCTGCCAAAATCTCCAAATAACTAAACAATACAGCAACCCCCCCCCCCTAAACAGCTTACGATACAGTACGGGGAACCCACCTATTCACACAATACACCCACCCAATTGAAAAAAAAAAACACAAACAAGAACACAAAAAACGACAAAAACATGCCTTATAAAACCCTACCTTGTGTGGCAACTAGACTCGGGGACTGCCACTTGTGTCGACCGTGGTCCCCAGCTAGTACCATCTGCGTTGTTGGAGAGTCGCAAGAACGAACCCAAAGCTTTGCAAATGAAGGAGATTAAAGAAAGCGCAAATCAGTTGGAGAGAGAACAAAGTTGGGAGAGAGCCGACGACAACCATCATCCGCCGCTGATGAAGAATGCAAATTGAACGACGTGGCAAAGTCTTCTTCGGCAACCGTACAGTAAAGAGAGAGAGAGATCATATCGTGAAAGACTAAATATCTAATGCTGATTGGATTCCTATAATTTGATCCGATTAAAACAATAGTCAAAAACCAAAATTACCCTCCCTAACCTAAAAACAAGTGCAAGGTTAAATAAAATATGCATAAATAATAAAATAAATCCTATCCATCTAATTCCAAAATCTAACGATCCTAATCAATCCACACGTTTGATTTTAAGGGTTGTTTGTATTTAAATATAATCCTATATTAGTATATATATTAGTTGCTTTTGCACGAGTAATGCATTAGCTGCATATATATATGGTTTGGGAAATAATTAATGTTACAATTAATGCCACAACATACTTTATTATTATTAAAAAAAAGCACAACATTTAAAAAATAAAATATCTATATATTATATAATCATATAAAAACATATACTTTTGAAAAATAAAATAGCTATATATTATATAATCATATAAAAAATGCGTTCAATTAGAGTTTAAATTTACACATACAAAATTTGAAATTTGTTTTCCAAATGTAATTATCTTAGTTATTATTCGTATTGTGAAAAAAAAAACACAACATTTAAAAAATAAAATAGCTATATATTATATAATCATATAAAAAATGTGTTCAATTAGAGTTTAAATTTAAAGAATAAATCAATGTAATTATGTAAATTCTCTCTATAAGTTTATTTGAATATATACATAATTAGAGATTATATTAACCATACAAAATTATAATTATAATTTTAATTGTAATTGTAATTGTAATTTTGTATTCTATAAAAATAATAAATACTTGACTAATGGAAGCTCAAAAAGATTATTATATTAAATAATTTAAAATATTTTAATTTTTCTATTTTTTATTTATATTTATAATAACATAATTTTTTCCCGTGCATCGCACGGGTGAATTACTAGTTTCCCTTAAAATAAAAACATGAGCTCGTGCACACATTAACATACATACATGCACACAGGGCGCATTGCCAACAATTTCTGGGATTAGCACGTGCACACATTAACATACTTACATGCACACAGCGCGTAGGAGGAAAAATCACAACCATCCATCAAAGCTCGTACACACATTAACATACTTACAGACACATAGCGCGTAGGAGGAAAAAATCACAACCATCCATCAAAGCTCGTGCGCACATTAACATACTTACATGCCCACTGGGTACACTGCCAACAATATCTTAGATTAGCTCGTGCACACATTAACATACTTACATGCACACAGTTTGTATTTTAAGAGGGATTTGTATTTTAAAATAATCCTATATATATATATATATATATATATATATATATATATATATATATATATATATATATATATATAGGGTCCGGATCAAGTGAGGACCTAATCTTAGGTGAGGACGTGAGGACTAATCTAGACCATTAAATAAGAATGATGTATGATTGAGATTAAAAGAAACAAATCACACGGATTAAGAAAAAAAATCCCTTAAAAATATTAAAATATATAAATTTAGGGTAAATCAGTCTTATTAAAAGATGTGCATTCCTATACAAAATGTTGTGCATTCCTATACTGAGTGTTGTGCATCAATAACTTCATTGTTGTGCATTCAAACCCCGCCAAAAAATCATACAGTGAACATCCATTGTTCTACGGTGCATTGAACTATGTGCTATAATGCACAACTCCCTAGCCTATAGTGCATAACTTACAACACTAGGTTGCACAATCAGCACACACGAATGCACAATCGTACTACCCAGGCATTTATACATATACACGACAATCCAAATATAGACAATATTATACTCAAAAGAACAAGCAAAAAAAAAATACTGATTAGTTTGCGTGGGCAAACACTCAATCAATGATGAAGAAATCGCGGCTCCAAATTGCAACGGTGGTGATCCAAGAAAATAGGAAACCAATTTGGCCAAGGATTATACATGCGTTCACACTTAAAAAAATAGAAAAAGACATTATTATCCCACTTTAACAAAAAAGATCAATCCATGTCATCTCAAGAACTCAAATCTGGACCATCCAAATAAAAAAAACAAACGCACAAGATTAGTCCTCACGTCCTCACCTAAGATTAGGTTCTCACCTGATCCGGATTATATATATATATATATATATATATATATATATATATATATATATATATATATATATATATTGACAGGATAATAGGGCTGGCACCCGACCCGGATCACATGTGGGCATTGACTCAGCATCACATGGGAACTCAACGGGCAGAACTCCAACGGTTATGAATTCCAATAGGTGCCACTTTACTACCATTGAAGCCAGCATTGAAGTCCCCATTGATGAGAGAGAGTTAAAGGTTAGGCTCCCCATTTATGTCCCACGTTGTTACCGTTAGGACTCTAAGTATAAATGGGGCTCTCCTCAGCTAGCAAATGACACACTGTACTTTCTATACTGAGACAAAAAGCAATACAACTATTGTTACTCTCTCTTTCACGTAACGTTATTCTAATATTATATTTCCGATAACATTATTACCGTCATTGGTGCTTTCATTGAGAGCCTGAGTCCAATACTCAAGCAGGCTACGACACACACAACTCATTCCTCTTTCACCAGCAAGCTTGAAAGAATGGTGTCCCGCAGCTCCCACGGTTCCCGCAACGTGAACAATGGCAATGCCTCAGGTGACCTCCGGGACCAACTCACCAACAATCGCGGAGGGGACCTCCGAGAACAAGCTCAACAACGGGAGGCCCAGGGACCTTCGAGACCAACTCAATAATGGAGGAAACCTTCGAGACCAACTCAACAATGGAGGGGACCTCCGAGACGAGCTTCACAATGGAGGGGCGAACCAAGTCGTGAACCTCCAGGCGACCATCCAGCAAGCGGTGGCAGCGGCACTAAACCAAGTGGCGGTGGGACTACAAGGCCAAGTGCCCTCGTCGCGGCCCCAGGAAATAAGGGTGGAGACCCAAAGAAGTGGACCCGCCAGACGACAACCAGGCCCTTCCCAATCTGCACCAGAACGATTGGGACAAAGGGCGCCCGTGCGGCAAAGATTAGGATCACGGGCCGAGGGATCCTCTACCAGAGGTCCTCGCCAACACGAAAACAGAGAAGCCGAGAGATCACCCGCAGAGGAGGTGGGCGAGTCTCGGGAGCCGACCCCACGCCAACACGTTGATGAGTCGGCTTTACGTCGACACTTGGAGGAGCGACGCGTCGCAAAGCCGGCTCCGCGACGGCACTCGGCGGGGAAGCGACGCGTTGATGAGCGGGTTCCACACCGACACTTGGAGGAGCGGCAGCCGGCCCCGCACCGGCACCTTGATGAGTCGGCCCTGGTCGAGAGGCTGCAGAGAAGAATCGAGGAGTTAGCAAGAAGGGTGGAGGCACGGGAGCAGTCGCCGGAACCCGAGGTACGGATGGCAGCACCATTCTCCCCAAGCATCATGGACATACCTTTGCCGAGGGACTTTAGGTTGCCCGCCATCAAGGAGTACATGGGGGTCACTGACCCACGCGTCCACTTGACGAGGTACAAGGCTGCTATGGTAATGATCGGTGCAGGGGACGCCATCATGTGCCGAGCGTTCTTGTCCACCCTGGATGGAGCGGCCCAAGACTGGTTCAACACCATCCCTGATGGGTCGATCCAAAACTTTGGGGAGTTATCCAAGAGCTTCCTGACATACTTCTCCGGTAGCATACAGCGTAAGAAACCCTTCCACTACAAGAAAATTCTCGATTTGCGACGGAATTTTTCCGTCGCGAAAACGAGAAATTCTGTCGCGAATCACGTTTTGCAACGGAATTTTGCATTTTCGCGACGGAATTCATTCCGTAGTCTCCAGGCTTGTAGTATTCCATTTCGTGATGGAAATAATCCGTCACGAGCGGTGGCGACAGAAAAACGCAACGGAATTTTCCGTCGTGAAGTTGGCTACGGAAATCATTCCGTCGTGAATCTATCGCGATTTTGGCAACGGAAATCTTTCCTTCCGTCGCCATCGTGTGAGAAAATATTCCATCGCGAAACTCATATTCCGTCGCACATCGTCGTGAAATATAACAACGAAAATAATTGTCATCGCGATTCCGTCGCTAACCTTTCCGTTGTAAATTTTGTATTCCGTCACGAAATTCCGTCGTAACAAAACAATAGAACAAACTCTCGTCGCAATTCCATCGCTAGATATTCTGTCGCAAAATTTGTTTTCCATCACGACATTTCGTCGTAAGAAAGTAATAAAACTAATTACTGTCGCGATTTCATTGCATTTTGGGCGACAGTAATCTTCTCGTCACCAATTTCGTCGTCATAACGACAACGAATATTCTATTGCTAAAATCACATTTCGTTGCTATTCTTCTAAATTATTAATTTTTTAATATTTCAGTAATTATTATTATTATTATGTTAAAATTCTAAGGTGAGTATATAAAATGTTAATATGCAGTTATATTTATAAACAAAAGCACTATTAAAACTAAAATACAATATAATTTGTAATATAAAAGTAATAGTGCTTTATAATTCACAAATTTAATGGTGTACTTAATATGAAATTCATTTCTAAACAACAATATAATAATCCATAAAATATGAATATCAAGTCTAATCCACTTGTGATGATGAAGTACCAGCTCTCTCACATTCAAGAGATCCAATCTTTGCTGCATAAGAAGCATAGAAAATCTATTGTGTTAGCATTAATTGGACCACAAATGATGCCCGCCAACCGCAACATAATCCTGATTTCAGAAAAAAAAAAAAAAAAAAAAAAAACGACTAAGACTCTTGGGAAGAAGTCAAGAAAACAACTTAACTATTCTATATGTAAAGATTATAAATTTACAAATTTACTTGAACCTAATCCCTTTTTTATTAGTTATTTCCTTAAACAAACTATAACAACTATGTTTTTCAAAAAAATAAAAAATAAAACTATAACAACTACGATCTAATATGATATGAGAGGCTAAGAGATAAATCCTACAATATTTAACATTAGAAAGCACATGAGTAATGAATCTTAAGCATATACACTCATTTCACATTACACATTGCAGTAAAATTGTAGGATGTAACTGATATATATATATATATATATATATATATATATATATATATATATATATATATATATATATATATATACTCTAATAAGTAGAACCAATCACATTTTAAAGCCTCCAAATCCCTAGAAAAGGAAATAATGTGAAATGTCAAATGTACTAAATATCCAACTATGCTAAGTAGAACAAAAATGAGGCTGGACATTTTAAATGTTTCTAGGCTAAAGATTGAATTCCATGAGAAAACAGAAGCCTTACATACGAATAAACACACTTATGGAGCTCTAAGTCATTTACTGTCAAATACATTAGTTCGGTTTGAGAATCTCAACATTTCCTAATTTTCTAAGGCAAATTTTTTTTTTTCACTAATAATTTAAATTTCAAAATACACACAATCTAATAATGCATATTTCAAGTTTCTCTAACCTTGTCTAGTGTTGGAAGATGTTGACTGCCATTTTTGTACTGCAGCCAATCACCTTAACAACAGCACTCTTACATTAGTAGGTAGCTTTGGGAATGCAGTCTGATCATAAGATGGCATGGAAAGGAAGCTGAAATCAGAGGTTTGCAGCCTACATGCAATTAAGAAGAAAATTTTAAATATATTATCTATATATGCTTTGAGTGAGGATTTGTAAGATATGATAGATGCTACAAATGGAGAATTAGAATTATACTTTTCCTTGTAAATCAATATCAATCATGCAAAGACATGCAGAACGTACAAACTATGTTGTGCAATCTGCAGTAGCAATCATAATCAATTTCAAGCATTCATGAGGAATATATATATATATATATATATATATATATATATATATATATATAATCAACTCTTAAACAAAGCTATATAGTAACTACCTGAACCTGAGATATCCATATAAAACCTTCAGAATGCAACATTGACAAAACGATATATATACATTCCCATTACACATTCCAGTTCTGGTTACAATACAAATAGATATAGGAGTAGACACCTATTACACATTTACACTAACAGATTAAACAATTAATTTTTTTGGGACGGCAGTGTAATTCTCCTATTACACAAACAAATTAATTTTCTCAACAAGCAACAGAGAGACGACGACAAACGACGGCACATTCTGACCACGCCGGCAGAAATTCATGGCCATTGGACGGCCGACATAATACACCAGAATAGCACAGACGAGAGAGAAACCTAAAAGAAAACAAAATAAACAGAGAAATGAGAGGAGGACGAGGGAACCTGTTCAGATCTGGGGAGACTCTACAAAGGCCTTCTCGGAGGCGATCGGAGAAGATGACCAGAGACTCTACGCAGCGGCTGACGGCTCACGGGGAAGGCGGCTGATGGTGACGAAGGCATTGACAAGTAGCGACGACTGCGGCAACTTGGGTTCCTGTGGCGATCAATGAAGAGGGTTTTGGCTTAAGTTTAGGTCTCGGAGAAACTGTAAGATTTTTGAAAAGTTTTGGATTTAAGTTTGGAGGGAATTTTTTAATATATATAAATGAAGTTATAAAATCAATTCTAATCAATTCGAATAATAAAATGATGTTATACAATATATAAGATTTATGTTTTTTAACCTATGTTATATACCATATAATAAAAATAAAATAAGAAATATATATATATATATATATATATATATATATATATATAAAATAAAATAAAATATAAAATCAAATCATTTTAAAAACCAACGTTATATACCTTATTAAAATTCAATAAAAACATATATAAAAATATATAAATAAATATTTTGAAAAAAAAAATAACTTATATGTATGCCTTATGATAATTTTTTTAAAAAACACATATGTATATAATAATAAGTTGTTTTTTTTTTTAAACACATATGTATATAAATTTTTAAAAAATATATTATATTTTATCTTAATCATACAACGTTGTTTTTTTTTTTTAAAATTAAACCTAAGATGTGGGTTCTCTATGGAACCGACGTCGCAGGTTTATTATTTTAAGTTTTGTTAAATAATAATAATAATAATAATAATAATAATAATAATAATAATAAGAATAATAATAATAATAATAATAATAATAATAATAATAATAATAATACGGTGGGTTACAAAACCCAACATATTATATGTATATATATTTAAAATAATTTTAAAAACCCTACTATGACGGTTCCCTTTGCACGATTATATATATTGTTATCATGGATATATTGTGCGTTAAAATTGATATCCAACACACAAGTTAAAATATGTAAATGTTTAGAATAATTTTTAAATGTTAAATAATTAATATAAAATAAAAATGATTATTTTCGATATAATCAAAAAGAATTTTTTAAACTTGTAGTAAAAACTAGTAGTAAAGATGATTATTGTTGTACATAGTTATAATTGATAATAAAAATGACATCCGATCCTAACAATTTTTCATATTAAAATAATTTAAATCTTCTTAATGCAGTATTGATTAGACAGTAAAATTCAACTTAATATTTGTTAAAAGTGAAATTACTGTAATAAATTTACTGATGTTGTGAAATAATCCACATGTCCATAATATCTTGTAACATTTATTTTTTTGCATGGTTTTTAATGCAACAAAATAAATGTTTCTAATTTTTTAATTTTGCCGTTTAAAAGTTGGTGTCATTTGTACAAAGTACAATTGTACTTGTCTCATTAATTGTCAAGAAATTTGAACAAGTCAAAATGACAAATTGGAAAATGTAAAATAATAGTTATGTTCAATTTTGGGAAGAAGACACTATTTCGTGACAAATTAAAAAGGAAAGTAAGACAA
Organism: Ipomoea nil; assembly: GCF_001879475.1. NCBI lineage: Eukaryota > Viridiplantae > Streptophyta > Magnoliopsida > Solanales > Convolvulaceae > Ipomoea > Ipomoea nil. The sequence continues at coordinate 175,311 of NW_017617781.1, forward strand.
GTAAAATAGGATGGAGGGAGTAGTGACAAAAGAGTTATGCAATTTAGTTATAGCATATGAATTCATTGTCCGAGTATAATTATTTTGCTAGATCAAATTAAATTTCAGTTATATAATTATTTTATATATTTTGCCAAAAAGAGTCTCAAATTTTTATTTTGTGATGACTTCACAAATTGTAATTTAACTACCAACTTAATTTACTAAGGAATTCTTAAAATTTTGAAATTTTAAATACATTGTTTTAATGATTTAATATATTTTATTACTTTTAATAATTACCCATTTTAAATATCAATTCTTATTGTAATTTCAAATATTTATGTCCGTAACTTTATCTTAGCAAATCAATATAATTATTAAACAAAAAATTTTATAAATAAATAAACTTCATATTTCATTTTTACATATGCAATTTCAATTTTAAATTAAATTTTGAAAATTTACTACTTGTAAATTGTAATACCAAGTCTAAGTGCAAAATTCGACCATAAAAAAGTTATAAATTTTACTTAAAAAAATTAAATATTCTTGCGACGGAAAAAACGACTGTCGCATGTTCCGTCGCCAAACTCATAAGTCAAATATATCTTTGCGCAATCAAACATCGCAACAAAATTAATTTTCGTTGTTGACTCCATCGCCGTAACACGACGGAAATGTGGGGTGTCGCTTTTTCTGTCGCCAATGTGTTAACATATTGGCGACTGAATCGATTCCGTTGTCTCATTCTGTAGGAAAAATAAACTTTACTTTAAAGCATAAATAAATATTTTAGTGACGGAAAGAACAATCTTCGCAAGTTCCGTCACTAACCTCAAACTTTAAATCTATCTTTGCACCAAACATCGCAACAAAATTAATTTTATTTGCTGATTCCATCGCCATAGCACGACACACATATGGGGCGTGGATTTTCTACAGCCAATGTATTAACATATTGGCGACAGAATCGATTTCGTCATCTCATTCTATAGCAAAAATAAAATTTACTTAAAAAATTAAATATTTTAGTGACGGAAAGAACAATCGTCGCAAGTTCCGTCGCCAACCTCAAACGTCAAATCTATCTTTGAGCCAAACATTGCAACAAATTAATTTCTGTTGTCGATTTCATCGCCATAGCGCGACAAACATGTAGGTGTCGTATTTTCTGTCGCCAATGTGTCAACATATTGGCGACGGAATTGATTTTGCCGTCCCTTTTTGTAGCAAAAATAAACTTTAATTCAAATTTTAATTATTTTCGCGACAAAAAAAAAATCATCGCAATTTCCGTCGTTAGCTTCTGTCGTCAATTCCTTGGTGCATAGATTACGTGAGAATATTTTCCACTTTGCCCAAAATATCGCAACAGAATTGATTATTGTCGCCGATTTTGTCGCAAAACAACGATGGAACCATCGGTCGTTGCCTTTTCTGTCGCCGTTGTGGTGACAGAACTTAATTCTGTCGCAAAATCCGTCATCAAAATATGGGCGCCAAAATTTCCCAGGTTTTTTTCTCACTTTGCGCCAAAAATCCCTACAGAACTGAATTCCGTCACCATTTCCGACGCAAAATCGTGACGGAACACATTCCGTAGCAAAAATCATCGCAAATCGACAACGGATTACATTCCGTCGCGATGTTTCCGTCGCGATTCGTGATTTTTCTTGTAGTGTTCTCTCACCTCTGTGTAGTGAAGCAAGATAGAGGCGAGAGCCTCAAAGACTTCCTGATAAAATGGAAAAAGGAAGTCAATAATGTCTACGACTTCGACTCCAAGGCGGCGATCCCGATATTTATCCATGCCTTAAGATCAGGGTATTTCCACAAGCAGTTGAACGCCCACCACCCCCGCTCTTACGAAGATCTGATAAGGACGGCTAGCCGCTATGCCGAAGCAGAGGACGTCGACAGGAAGAAGAAGGACGAAGAGGATGGAAGAAAAGGTGGGAAGCCTGGGAAAGCGGGTCCGCCCAGCCAGGCACCACTCTCGAACCACCCGACCGCAGGGAAAGGCCGAGACCACGAACGACCTCGCCTGGTTCCCTTGCGTAATCTAACTCCTCTTACCCATCCCGTCAGTGTCATTCTAAAGCAAGCTGAGGAGATGGGAATGGTAGAATTCCCCGAGGAGATTGTTACTCTCTCTTTCACGTAACGTTATTCTAATATTATATTTCCGTAACATTATTACCGTCATATATATATATATATATATATATATATATATATATATATATATATATATATATATATATTACTTAATAAATTCGTATGCAGTGCACCAACTACGAATATATGGTTTATGTAATTATATTTTTCATGCCTGATATATTATTTAAGATATATTTTTTGGAAGTTGAGTTTTTAAACTGCAGTAACTTACATGTAACTTGTCCAAACAGTTATATTTTGAATCTATAAATATTTGGAGAAGCACCTGAAAGAAGTATATGCAATAAAATTGTAATACACTGAGATATTTCACAGTTCTACAAAACAACTTAATAATTTTATTCATCTTCTTGTATCCCACAAGATTAAATCTTGAACCTCGTTTTTTTATATGAGGGAGATTTAAAGCTTATAGGAAAGTGATTTACACGCCTGAAGATCTCGTTTCCTCACTTCTCTTTTTATCAGCCAATTCACATATCTAATTTTTCTAACATTTAATTCCATGAGAAAGTTATATAACTTCAACCAAATATAGAAATGTTACATAACTAATATAAAAAGTATATTAAACCAGGCCTATGTGGTCCAATGGTACCCGGGTTGGATTTTCATTTGGAAGGTTGTGAGTTCGAGTTTCAGTGGAAGCGTTATTAGCTCCTTGTGTTTTAGTAGTAGGTTCAGAGAGTGTAGTATCAAATACTACATTGTAATAGAGCTAGTAGCATTAAAAAAAAAAAATACATCAAAATAAAGTTTACTTATTTGAGTGCAATAAGATAAATATATGATAAGTCTTGTGTGAAAAACTTAATATTTTTTAGTTAAAATATCATGTCATATACTTTCACCCAAAAGTATTACGTATCTCACGTAATTACACACAAAATTTATTCCAATATAAAATGCACACCAAAATAAGAAGTAGATCGAAATAAAGTTCGAGGGAATAGTAGTTCATTTCATTATATTGGAGTGCAATATAATCAACCCTCCATTCCTTTCCTGGCGATAAAATCCTTAACAAACAGTGGGAGGTGATGGAGAAGAGATGCAGCCATAGAGAGATGACCAGCAGAGAACCATGGCGGCGGCTTCTTCTTCAGCACTACATTCACCGTCCTCTTTGCAAACTCTTCTGTAGGGGTTGACCTTGCTGTACTTTGCGAGAAGCGTGCTCTCGCTTGGATTGCTTCTTCAAATTGCTGGTACAACTTCCATTGCGACACCCCATTGTTGTTGCAGCTGGCAATAGCGGAGTTTCCTATGTTGGACTTCACAAGTCCGGGGACAACATTTATGACATCGATCCCAAATGGCCGGAGTTCCAGTCTGCATACAACGTAACCAATGTCTTTGTGAATCAAAGTGTTGAGATTAACGAGTACAAGAATCAATAACAATTGACAAAATAAATTAATTTGGGTGACCCGAATTAATCAGATCAATAATTAAAGAATGTATGGCAAAGAGAAGATAATTGAGGTAGGAAAATAAGCTTTGTATTAATGACTTATATAATGTGATTATAAGATATATTGTGATGTCCTAACGAGTTAAAAGAAGGGATTTAGGGTGTGTTTGTTTCATGGGGTTAGACACAAGGAATGGGAATGAAAGTTATACACATTGGTTGGTTGATAACTTTTTAAAACATAGATATAAGATTTGATTACTCATATAATTACAAACTCATTGTCTAATTTAAAATCGCCTCGTCATTTGGTCGCCTGCTCACTCATCTCTTCTCATTTTATCGACTTTTTCAATACATTCATTGTCTACTCACTTCATCACCACTCTTAAGATCAATTGGTTTAATTTTTTATTTTTGTAATTTTAAAACATTTATTCTGATTATAGGGTTATACATAATCAAACATCAGTAATTATTCAAGTAAGAAAATATTTTCACCAAAACTTATATTAATTATCAAGTATTTGATTCTCATTCCGATTTTGATTCCATTTGGAATCAAACACACCCTTATACTATTTTTGCCATGTAACCACCCTCGTGAAAAGGGTGGGCGGCTAGCACCATGTTGACCACGTCCGCACACTCCACCCCACCTCGTGGCCGAGCCCTGACTAACTGAGGCCGAGCACCAAGCTTGACCTTGGTAGCCAAGGCCGAGCGCTGAGTTCTGCCTTGGGCTCGGCCAAGTGCTAAGCTCGGTCTTTGGCCACTTGAAGCTCAACCTCGGGGCTAGTCGGGTTTGTCCTAATTTGTCTTCCAAATTGACTTGCTTCGGACGCTTTTTATTATATCCGTTGACGATAACAGAAAGTAAAAAGATAAAGATTTATATGGTATAGTAACGTGTAACATTTACAAGAATCAATAATGATAATGGTTGTACCTCAAGGCATCAGTTAGGGCGTGGAGAGCAGCTTTTGAAGAACTGTAACCAGCTGCAAACGGTGCAGGGGCAAAGGCAACAATACTTCCAACGTTTACAATCTTTCCTTTCCTCCTGGACGCCATGTGAGGAACCACAGCTTGAACTAACCTCAACGGACCCAAGACGTTGGTATCGTAAGTGTTTTGAATGGCAGATAAAGGGATCTCACCTACAGGCCCAATACAGTGCACTCCCGCATTGTTGACCACAACATCAATCTGCCCAAACTTCTCAACAACCTCAGAAACCACGCGCCTTACTTTCTGCTCAGACTGAACGTCCAGTTCTTGCAGGTGAAACCTGGGGTCATTTTCTAAGTCGGACATGGCGGATCGTGACCGAGCTGTGGCCACCACCATGCAATTCTCGGCGGCGAAAGCTTGTGCCAAAGCATGCCCAATTCCACCCTTTGAACACCCTGTTATCAGAACTACTGCTTTGGTGTCCTTTTGATCCATTCAGAATTCAAATTTATGGAAGGAGTTGTGATCTCAACATACACACATTTGGATGACTAGTTTGAAAAATAAGAAAATCACAGACACAAATTCAGGATAAGGTGGGAAAAATATCTAATTTAGAATAAAAGATCGCTCTGCACTCTAAGGCTGTGTTTGGTTCACACATGGTAATAAAAATTAGAATGGAAATAAAATACTTGGTAATAGTAATGAGCATGTTTGGTAGTAGGATAGAATTCGAATGATTACCAATATTGTTGTTTATCCTATATAATGAGAATAAAATTTTTAAAAATACAAGAACAAAAAATCAAGACAATTGATTCTAATATAGACATCCAAAGCATCAATATGAACAAAAAAAAAAAAAAGTAAAAACACTAATCCAAACTAAGGAGGAATAATGGAATTAAGGGGTAATCAAATCGCATAGTAGTGTTTTAGAAACCTGTCAACCAAACAATAACAATCACTTTGCTTCCCATCCCTGATAGCTAAACCCATGAATTAAACACATTAAAAAATAAAAACTCATGTTTCTCTCTTAACTTGATCTTAATGTTTCTCTCTTAACTCTTTAAGAGGTCACAAGATAGCGTATAACGAAATATCTGCCACACAAGTTTTCCTTAAACTCATAAATAAATTGTTTGTTACAAGACATAACACCCATAATAAACCCATTTTGAGACAACATGAACAAATGCAAAAAAAAATAAAAAAAATACAGAGAGTATAGCATTATTATAAAATTCAACTAGCAGTTCTTTGTTCTGCTTTTATCTCCAAAAGATCACTTTAAACGCATCATTCTTTTCCTGAGAATGAAGTCTTTGATAAATAATGGCAAGTGATACATGATTGCTGCAATGGTAGAGAAATGGCCACTTGAGAACCAAGCCGGAGGGTTCCGCTTAAGCACTGCATTGACAGTGCGTTTCGCAAACTCTTCTGTAGGGGTTGACTTTGGACTCTGCGAGAAGTGTGCTCTTGCTCGGATTGCTTCTTCGAATTTCTTGTACAACTTCCATTCAGGCATCTGATTATAGCTGGCCAAAGCTGAGTTTCCTACGTTAGACTTCACCGCTCCAGGAACAACATTGATAACATCAATGCCCAATGGCTTAAGTTCCAGTCTGGAACACAAAAACAGACAGTGCAGAATCAGTGTAAGGAGAAGTGCATAGGATAAGACATTAGCAAGCAAGCTTCTCGCAAATCATGTGTATTAATAATACTTTGAAGCTTTCAGCCCCCCAACCAAGCTTTCACCCTTCCAACCAAACCGCAAAGAATTTCAACTATAGCCTACCAAAAAGGTCCTGAGTGATACCGATGGTCTAATGACAGGGATGGAAGTTATTGACATAGGAGGTCCTAAAATATAAGCCTCTCATTGGTTGGCTAATCTCTTTCAAATTTTGTTGTATGTATCACGAATCATTATTGCTCTTTGGCCATTTTGAATTACAAAAGCTTCATTTGGAAATGTAATGACCCTGGATTTAGCGTTCTTTCAGCATTTGCAAAGTTGTATAAAATGTAGGACACGTTTACAAGCACATAAGAAGTTAAAACGCCCCTACCTCAAGGTATCCGTTAGTGAATGTAGAGCAGCTTTAGATGAACTGTAAGCACCTGCCCATGCTCCAGATACCATAGCAATAACACTCCCAACATTTACAATTTTTCCTTCTTTCCTGGATGCCATGTGAGGAACCACGGCTTGAATTAACCTCATGGTCCCTATCCATAATATAATAGACGTTACTGAATAATGCAAGGAAGCAAATAATGTATCCAAAAAATAATTGCAAAGCATCTAAGAACAAAACCCATTTCAGTAACTTGCAAACAAAAAGTCATTCAACGTGGAAGTCAATGCCCGAAAACATTTCAACACAACACAATATCAATTTTTTCTCAAAAACTTTTTGACAACATTGCTTTTAACTTTAACCTTGATGACATCAAAATCCAAAAGGATACTGCAATCTTTAGCAAAGTGATGTAATGAAAATGTAAATAGCCTCCATAAACATCACAGAGCCATTATATCAAATCCAAGGTACATTGATCTTTACATAACCTGATGTATACATATTGGCAATCAAACAAAAAGTGAATTTGGTCTATCTACAAATGTAAAATTAGCATGAGGGTTAGAGGATCATTACTTACCAAAGTTTCTGAATTCAATATAGACTAAGTTTTAAGGAGACTGAACACACATATACTTTAATAAACACAAATTTTGAGTGGAAAACACTAAAATTTGGTACAAATTGCATTGTGAATTGCGAGTACAATTCTTTGAATATGTCCCTTGATTCTTCACTTAATCTTGACTTAATGTCACAAACAAAGACTTGAATTTGGATGCCTTAGGATGATGTCTTGACCTTAGACTTGGCTATTTCATTCCATTGAGTTTAAAATCCTGTTTCTTTTTTGAGAATAAATCCTGTTTCTATTCACTATATTTATATTCTGTGAATTATGCAGAAGCATTTATATTATGCAGAAGGAATCCATATGATCCCCACATTTTTTTAGTCAGATTTCAGTCTCTCTTTAATGTTAACAAAATTAAAATTATCCCAATCCAGATTAGCAATCAAAATTTCAGTATGGCATTAACAGGAACACCAAACATAAATGAGAAGAATAATTTAGCAATAGAAGTAGAGGCTACCAAAGACGTTGGTGTTGAAGGTGTGCTGAATCTTAGACAAAGGGACCTCGGCAAGTGGTCCAACGCACAGCACTCCGGCGTTATTGACAAGAATATCGATCCGCCCGAAGTTGTGAAGAACATCGGAGACCACACGCGTCACGCACTGCTCCGACAGAACGTCGAGTTCTTGAGGGTAAAACCGTGGGTCGTTCTCAAAATCCGACATTGAAGCGAGGGATCGAGCCGTGGGCACCACCAGGCAGTTCCTCACGGCGAACTCATGAGCCATAGCGTGGCCTATACCGCCGCTTGAACAGCCTGTAATCAGAACCACCGGCTTTTCGCTGAGTTCCATGATAGAAACCACACTCTCTCTCCAGTCACTATCTGGCTGCTCACTTCGTATATCCTTAAATTGCAATTTACTAATGAGTAATGACTAGGCCTACTGGCCCAGGATTGACTTCGATTTCCTTGACAGAGACAGTTACCGGACAATCGTTATACCGTAAAGCACGGGACACATAGCACTGTGCACCCCGCGCCTCCCAAAATGACGTCGTTTTGTTAAATATTAAAAAAAAAATCATTTGTTTCGAATGCACATAAACTCATAACAGAATATACATAATCTAACATAATACATAATACACATAAACTTTTAAATGAATACACATAATGGAGTTTGGTTAACATAATACACAAACTCTTAACTGAATACACATAAACTCATAACACAATACACATAAACTTTTAATTGAATACACATAATGGAGTTTGGTTAACATAATACACATAAACTCTTAACTGAATACATAAACTCATAACACAATACATATAAACTTTTAACTGAATACACATAATGAGGTTTGGTCTGTTCGGACGGATGGAGTGACGTCAGCAAGAAACGCACGCTTTTTGTGTCTGGGCACACATCGGTGCACGATATAAATTGCTGTTACCGGAAGTACAGCTGTCGACATTGCTTCTTATTTATTTATTTATTTATTTATTTTATAAATCAAAATGGAGGGGAGGACTAGGGGTGAGCAAATTATCGGTTAACCGCCCGAAAACCGCTAACCGATAACCGAACCGACCGAAAAAATCGGTTATCGGTCGGTCACGGTTATCACCTTTAAAAAATTTTCGGTTTTTCGGTTTTTCGGTTATTATACGGTTATTGGAGTCGGTTATCGGTCACCGACCGATAACCGACATATATATATATATATATATATATATATATATATATATCTAAATATATATGTATATATATTAACAGTAAATAATACTGTTAATATATATTATATTATTTACTGTTAACAGTAGATATTATACTATTATATATATATAATATATTAACAGTAAATAATATACTGTTAATATATATTATACAGTAGATATTATATTATTATATATATTATCAGTAAATAATATACTGTTAAACAGTACGCAGATGTATATGTATTTTAGATTTTAGGATTTAGGAATTTGGAATTTAGGCATCAGCAGTAATGACTACACAGTACGCATGTATATGTATTTTAGATTTTGTCTTTTGAAATTTGATTTATCTTGTTTGAATTCGGTTTTTTGGTAACCGGCCGAAACCGACCGAAAACCGACGGTCGGTTATCGGTCGGTCATAGGACCACCTTCGGTCGGTTTCGGTCGGTTACGAAGGTCAAAAATTACGGTCGGTTATTCGGTTATTCGGTCGGTTATGTAACCGACCGACCGTTTGCTCACTCCTAGGGAGGACACCGATATAAATTGCTGTTACCGGAAGTACAGCTGTCGACATTGCTTCTTATTTATTTATTTATTTATTTATTTTATAAATCAAAATGGAGGGGAGGACACCCTAGGAACCTTATAGTAGGTTCCTTTCTCTTGTTCTTTGCAAGTACGCCTCAATCTGTCTTCCTAAAGCATGCTTCTTACTCTCGGCGTAGGCTCCCTGAGGTCTCTACACGTACCCTCATTATTCCTTGTCATTTTGGCAATGTCGTTAGCAACCATGTTTTGTTCTCGTAAGTAGGGGTGTGCAAACTTCGGATAATTTTCGGTTAACCGACCGAACCGACAAAGTTCGGTTAACCGTTTTAGAACCGAAGTTTTTCGGTTTAGTTAATGGTTAAAGGAATTTTAAAACTTCGGTTAACGGTTAATTCGGTTCGAAAGGTCGGTTAACTGAAGTTTTTAATATATATATATATATATATATATATATATATAATAATAATAATAATAATAATAATAATAATAATAATAATAATAATATAAATATAAATAATAATTTGAAGTTATGGATGTTTGGAGTTTATAATTAATGTTTTTGTATATTTTGTTATGAATTTATTATGATATGTATTTTATTTTAATTGGATTTATTATTTTAGGTGTTATTTTTAGAATTTTAAATTTTAGTTTTAAAAAGTTCGGTTAATCGGTAATCGACCGATTAACCGAAAAAAATTTCGGTTCGGTGAATTTGGTAGAGCAAACTTCGGTTCGGTTAACGGTTAAAGAAAAAAAAACTTCGATTAATTCGGTTCGGTTAAAACGGTTCGGTTAACCGAACGGTTAACCGATTAAGCACCCCTACTCGTAAGATATGTAACACTTTTATATCCCAAGCTTTGTCCCTCCAAATCTGACAATTCTTAATAATCTCCCATATGAGACCTCTCAGGATGGAGATACCATTAATCCATTTCATAGCTTCTTGCGAGTCACTTTGAACAACCAACTTCCGAACACCTTTGTTCTAGGCCCATTCCAAACCTATGAGGATTGCCCAAACCTCAGCTTCGGTTGCATGTGTCGTATGGATGGCATACATGAAGCCTCCCATCCACTCTCCATTGTGATCCCGCAAAACCCCCTCCCCCCCCCCCCCGGCACATCCAGCCTCTCCTCTATCAGCTACACTTCCATCAACGTTTAAACACATAATCCCTTGATCAGGCTTTTGCCATATAAGTGTACGCATATCGCTTTCTCTCTGGCTTGTCGCACCCTGCCCTCGAAAATCCATAATAATCTCCTTGCTCTTGGCTGAAATCCATCTAACCTTATGCTCCTCATCATAGTCCATATTGTTGAAGACAATATCATTGCACCATCTCTATGCCCACCAACAAACCACACTAAAGATCACATGCCATCTTTTCCCAAAGGTTGTTTAAACATTTCCTTCAACATTCTTGTCAAACTAATGCTTGAAAGGCATACTAGCCATCCTTCGAGCTTCTTCTATGTGACACCCCGAAAATCCTACTCTTTAAATAGGATTAATTAGATAATTAATCCTAAGTCATCCTTGTGGACTTTCTTATCAATTTCCCAAATTGATAGTCGGAGGACTTAAATTTACTAACTCCTTGGTCAATTGATTTAAGTAAAAAAGGGGGACCTTTAGCTTTGATGGTTGTACCTAACTCTTTGGGGTCTTCCTAAGTTTTTCTAGGGAAAGTAAGGGCATTATAGTCTTTTCCCACTTGCTTGGTCTTGAAACCTTACCCTATCAAGCCTAAATCTCATTTCCCCACTTTGGCAAGAAAACCTTTCTCTACCTTCTCTCTAAGAAAACTTGGCTTCTTCTCCAAGCCAAGAAGAATCTCCTCCATCCTTGCTAGGAATCATTCCAAGATTCCACATTTCCATCTCCCAAGCTTAAGGAAGGGTAAGATCTAGGATTAGTTGGTGTTTTTAATTAGGTTTACCTAGTCTTTATCTAAGATTAGTGTTTTTCTTGTGGTTTTGGTTGTGTAAGAAGACTTGGTTGAAGAGGAGCTTCAAGGAGAAGCTTAGGAGGGAAAAAGGGAGAAGTCTTTTGGTCTACAAAGGTAACCCATGCTATACAAAACCTATTTTATACTTGCTATTGATGATTCTTGACTTCTATTGATGATTCTTGATGTTGTGAGTGATTTGATGCATGATCTTGTGATAATGCATGTTTAGAGCTTGTATCTAGGCCTCTTAAATGCTATCTTTTGATCTATTCTTGGGTTCAAGTCATTTCCTTGTTGTATGTGAGATTTAGGGTGTTTTGGACTTGAACTTGGCCTTAGAGATGAAATTCCCCGAAGGAAATTATTGTATGTACAGGGTGTTCCCTGCAGGCGGAGCGGCGGGCGGTTGTCCACCCGCCGCCCTACCCGCGGGAGGTGACTTGGTACCCGGTGGGTAGGTAACCACCCGCGGGGTACTTGTGTGGAATTGTGGTGAGGGTTGTTTTCCCGTGGTTCCACCCTTTGGTATGTGATGTTTTGGCCTCCCTTTGTTGGATTGTTGAGCTTTTGGGTGTCTCCTTGATGTTTCGTATGTCTAGAACGATGTTCTAAGTATCTATGTTAGGATTTGGTGTCTTGAATCGTTCTAGTAGTCCAACTTTGTGATTCGTTGGATTTATGTAAGTCTTTGAGGTTCGTTGGAACTGTTTTGGTTTACCCATTTGATGACCATGCTAGATATGATGTCGTTGATGCTAGTATGTGTTGTTTGTCCATTCCCTTGAGGCAATTATGTTGAAAATGGATTGAAGTCCATTGTTGTTGTTGAGTATTGTTTCATGTCTATCATTGAAACCTCTTGATTGATTTCTATGATGTGACCTTGTACATTTGTTGTACCCGTTGTTGATACTTGATTGGGCTATTGATGAGCCTCAATCCTCTTGATGATGACTATGTGTGACTATGAATGAGATTAGTGGTAATATTGTTACTGAGCTTTGCTCATGAGATCGGTGGTATGTTACTATGATAATTAATGGTACCCTCGTGTACTGAGAGTTCGACGGTATAATGATTGGTGGCAGTCTGGCGGGGGACGACGGTCCTTGGCGGAATAAGGTTGGACTCAGAAGTACGGGGTGGCACTAGCAGGTAACGATTGGAACTGAAATAAGGCCGGGGGTAGCCATAAGGTTGGAACACGGCATAAGGTTGGAACTTGATATTTGTCATTGTGTGATTTATTGTATTCATTGCTTATGAGCATGTCTATCGGGAACTCTACCTTGATTATGATAGGTTGCGTCTATTGTTGAGTATGTTGCTTGTTGTCCTTATTGACTTGTTGATTGTTGTTGATGGTTGGTCTTTGTTGAGAGTGTTATGATGAGTCTATTGATGTTCCCTCTCTTGGTTTTAAAATGATATATACTGTATTCCTCTGTCTCAAATGATTTTATGATATCTATATATTATGCTACTTAACGCGTATTGGTGGGTTACTAGCATCTTTCGCTGACGGGTGTTATCCCTATGTTTTACAGGTTATGAGTAGCTTTTGGAGAGCGCGCTAGTGGACCGTTAGATAGTGTAGCTCTTTATGTTTTCCCTTGTTTACACTTATGGCCTATGTGCCTTATTTCCTATGACTTTGTTGTTGAGGTTTTGGTTTAGACTTAGCCTGTGCACCTATGTTGAGATAGGTGTGGCATAGCACCTCCGTATCTAGACTTTGCTTCTGCTTATTTTGAATGAATGTTTAGCTTGCTTTTCCGTTTAATTAAGCTTTTAAATTTTGGTAAAAATCGGGGGTGTTACACTCACTCTCTCTCTCCAGCAACTTCTTCCACACGGTCGCCACCTTTGGACAATTTCTCCACGACATGCTCCGTAGTCTCGGAAGTGGTGATACACACAAAATAATTGTCCGCCATCGTAAGGTGACATCGGTTCCTTTTTGCATTACAGTCCAATCTTTCATGATGAACCAACCAAAATAACGTCTTCATCTTACTAGGAATATTGAGACTCCAAATGTTAGTCCACCCTCTATTTTGCAAGCCAAGACCAGCTAAATTAGTAATTTGGTAAGCAGAGCTAACAGAAAACTTACCCGAGCTTGTCTTGTTCCATTAGCTTTCTGTAATGACATTGGATGGATATTATCTTGGTTGAGTAGTAGGAAATATGGAGAAGAAGGCTAGGAGGACAAAGAAGGTAACTAGGAATGGGAAGGCAAATAATAGAACGACGTCGCCTGAGTGTTGGCTGAAGGTCGTTGAGCAAGACAGCCAAAACGTCATCGTTTCAAGCTGTTAGTTGAGGGTAGTTAAAGACTTGTTCGACAACATCGTTTCACCCCTCCAGGAATTTCCTTTCTGTTGAATAAGTTTGTTATGCAATAGGCTGTTAGTGGTTTGTTAGCATTGTTTTTTGGATTATTTTCCATGTATTAAACCTCCCAGATGTGTAAGAAGAAGGCTATGTCGAGTAATGAGATCAAACTCACCTTTTCTCTTCTCTTTTCTCCACTGAAACCCTAGTTTCTCTTCTTCTCTACCCCTATTTTCTTATTTTCTCCTATAAGTGTGTTGCAATTGGTATCAGAGCCTAAACATGGACGATCGCATCAAGCAGCTCTAAGCAACTGTGATTGAGCTCAATAGCAAAATAGACACTCGTTTCTAAGCCACCTAAGACTCTGTTAATGACCTCTCCACCCAGTTTGGAAGTCTCAGGGATGAACTGATGCAGCTACTGAGGTTGAATCGTCCAGTGCCTCCAATCATAGGCAATTCCCCTGGACAGTCCTCAGTCCAGGGGCAGTTCCTTGGAGAAACAAGCCAAATACTAGGAGGGAGACCAGATAAATCCCCCATACATGAAGAGGAGATGGAAAGGATGGATCCAGATGAGGAGGTTCTTGTAAGGATTGGTCAGCTGGAAAGGAACCCAAGGGACTGGACCCCTAGGAGGGAGAGCTTGGATGGAATGGGGTAAGCTACAATGGGACAGAATCAGGAATTTCTCATGAAGTATAAAAGTGAGTTTCCTTCTTTTGACAATAGTGGATCCTTAGGTGTGAGAAGTTCTTCTTGCTTTCTCACATTCCTAGACATGAAATTATTAATATACTATTTAAAACACTTGACTGGGAAGGTGGGAATTTGGTTTGAGAGCTATGTTCATAGCCTTAGGGAGGGATTTCATTGGCCCTTGTTTGCGGATGCTATGTGTAGAAGGTTTGGAGACAGTGGGGTTTCATTAATGGAGGATTTTGCAGCCTTCAAGCAGTGGGGGTTGATGAATTCACTGATGAGTTTGAAGGATTTAAGAGTTTGTTGCTATAATCAAATCCCTACTTGACTGAAAATTATTTTATGTAAAATTATATTGCTAGACTCAAGCAAAATTTAAGATGCTTTGTCAGAACTTCAAGGCCTAGAAATCTAGAAGATGCTATTTGGTTTTCTAGGCAATATGAAAAGGGGCTAAAGTCCAATGAGGGTCTTAAATCAACATCTTGGAATTCCAAGCCCTTACAACCCACAAGATCCCTTAATACCCACTCAAACAAACCTACCCCAATCAGCCACTAATCAAAACCAACACTCTCAACCCAGACCACTGCATCCAAAGCCCCTGAAATTACTTAGTTCAGAAACCAGTTAAGAGAACAAAGGAGGGCTTTAAGTGTTTTGAGCCTTGGCAACCAAGGCACAAGCGTAAGGGGTTTACCTTTAATATCATAGAAGGTCAGGAGGCGTCTGAGGCTCTTGAGGTTCTGGAACAGGAAGATGGAGTGGAGGGAGCTGAGGTATCCCTTTGTATTGTGGTAGGAGGGGAATGGCTGAACACAATTAAGATGTTGGGAACTATATAGAAGCAGGCAATAGTAATACTTGTGGATAGTGTCAGTACACACAATTTTCTAGACCCTAAACTGTTGTGCCAACTAAGGAGGACACCTGAGAAAGCTAGACCACTCATGGTGACAGTATCCAATGGAGAGAAGGTTGTCAGTGATTCAATCTGTCAAGGGCTTGGCTTGTAGATCCACCAGGAGGTCTTTGTTAAGGATTTCAGACTTTTGAGATTGGGGGGCTGTGACATGGTGTTGGGAGTGGATTGGGTGGATCTATTTGCCCCAATCCAATTGCACATAAGAACACCTGGCATAACCTTTTATAAAGATGGCAGGAAGATATTCTTGAAGGGTCTAACTAAGAAGGTTCTGTTAAAAAGGGCCACTGATAAACAGATTAAGAAATGACACAAGGAGAGAGTCCAAGGATTTCTAGTGCATTGCAACACCCTACCTCACACTGAACCTGAGAAAACACCCCCCCTAAACCACATCTCTACCCACACCACTCACCCTGAATTATCACACCTGTTACAAGAATTCCATTGTCTGTTCCAGGAACCCAACACCTTATATAACACCCCACTTTTCTTAAACTTAATTAAAGTTCTAAAACCAAATTAAGATAATCTAAGCAGCGAAAAATCAAACTTAATTAACAAACTAGTGGGAATATCACCGCCACAACCACCTTCCCACGGTGATTGCACAGGCTAAGGATAAAACTAAATCATCAAGTCAAACTAACATCCGAAATTTACTACATTAAAGTAACTTGGAGAAAAGTACCCCAGTGTCTATCACCAACAAAACAAAAGGTGTCTACATCCATAATCTCAAAAACAACATTAATGGATCAAAGAGTTTAGACTATATAGCAACTAACTACACTAGTCTAACTCGAGCAACTCTTAAACGTTGGGCCCACCTGAAAGGGGTTTTGCAAAACAACAAGTAGACAAGTAGAAAACACCCGTTAGCACGAAGCTAAGTATAACCACACTCAACCCTGTAAAGTACTACAGTATATACTTTGGAAAAACATTTGTTCACAAACTCTAATTAAGCAATCTCAACACTTAAGATACATCACAGACTTTCTATATGCTCGCAACCTATAATATCATCAGGCATGCTTCAGTATATATAACTCATCAACATAAATACTCCAACACATATTTCTCATAACAAAACTCATCATAACGAACTCATGCTATCAATCAATTGCACGCCATCACTCAATACGAAAATTATCTTCATGCTTTCAAGTTCTCATCTTGCAAACTAGATATAAAAGACATCAAAATGCCACTAAGCAATCATGCTCAATATTCAATCTCAGTTAATCATTCTCATTATGCAATCTAGTGCAATACTATACTCAAATGCAATCTCGTGCAACCATTCTCATTATGCAATCTCGTGCAAGATATGTAAGTAGATCGTATCATACTTCTTCTTATGCAATCTAGTGCAAGATAAACAAGTAAAACTTCTCATACTTCTTCTTATGCAATCTAGTGCAAGATAAACAAGTAAATATACATATACTGTCACACCCTAAAAAGAATACTTTTCTGTGGAGGTTTCTGATGTCATAAATGACTTGCTTTTCTTTCTCTTGAGTCTCTCTTGACTCGTTTTCTTTCTCTTGAGTCTCTCTTGACTCACTTTCTTTCTCACACTCGTGGACAGTTTAGGGATTCACCATGATGTGAATTAACCCATTGGGAATGGCGTATAGCCGACCCAATATCTCCTCCCGTCCACAGAACCAATCTGGTGGTTCTCTCTCTTGGTGGAATCAGGTATCGAATTATGAGTGTGCACACTCCCTGACCAGGATTCCAAGCCTGGCAGGCAGTTTCCAACCTCTTAGTAACGTGGGAATATGCCTCGTTATAGATTATCGGATCACAATTGTCCGAATCTTCTTCATTTACTTTGAAAGGACATAGTCCAAACGGTCATCCAAAAACTGTTTTCCTCACCATAGATGTATATATATATATATATATATATATATATATATATATATATCACTCATGCATCTCAAGATATGCAAAATCTAACTTGTGCAAAAAGAAATGCACATACTTCTCAACTCATTCTCAAAAGACAAGATAAAGATGCTCTACATAGAAATGAGATTTTTGGAAAATAATACTTAGGCTCACGTTGGCCACCTATGCACTTTTAAAACATAATGCAACTTACTGTACAACATGCTTCAATTCTATATATCACAGTGAACTCTCAAAGAACACACAATCATGCTTGGTTTACAAAATAACATACCCTATACATTTCTAACATCAAAATAAACTACGATTTCCATTGAACATAAAACACATTCTTGTCATGCTTCTCTAACAACTCTCATTCACAAAATTTTAATGCTTTTCTAATCAATACTCAAATGACATCAAGAAGATAATAACAAGCAATTCCCAAAAACAGTGCAAGTCTGATGAACTCACAACAACATTTACTGTAAATCATTTCATCACAATTTCTATCATAACATGCTCATTTCTAATCCAAATTCAACAAAATCAAAGGCCAAACGTGCGTCATGGTGACCCCAAGATACCGAGCCACAAGGCCCCGTGACACCCGATCCAAAACAACACGTAGCTGAGCCACAAGGGCCCGGCTACTACACAGGAGCAACTCACGGACCATGGGGCGGGGCTCAGCAAGCCCCCCCCCCCCGCCTCAAGCCGTTAGCTTGCCGGTCCTAGGCAACGGCCCTCTCCTAGGGCCGTTCCCTAGGCCCGGCTGGCCACGACTCTAGCCAACGGTCCCCTTGTTGGGCCGTTGGCTAGGGCCATTGCCTCATCTGGTGCACACTGCCTGTGCACCAGATTATCCCGTTTCATATGCAAATCAATCTCAGACAACTCCAACACATCCAAAACATTAACAAAACATCATAGACAAGTAATAGATCACTTCATAGCTCAAACACATCAAAAATCTAGCATTTCTACTCATTTCTACCTAAGAAACAAGGCTTCACAGAGCCAAAATGTAACACCCCGAAATTTTTAAACTTTTGAAGCTTATATAATAAAGGTAAATTCTCATTAAGTCCCAAAACATAATATAAAGAGTACGGGGTGCTATGCCACACCTGAGCTAGAGAACTCAGGTGCACAGGCTAACTAACTAATATCCTCAATAATGTAAATGCATAAGCATGGCACGCAGGCCGAAAGGAAACTATCTACTACAATGCTCCAAGACTCTAGCGCGCTCCAGTGTCTACTCCTCTGTGCCTGAAAGCCAAATATATCTGTTCAGCGAGAGATGCTGGTAACCCACTCCAACGCGTTGAAATACAATACATATAGGCATATATATATATATATATATATATATATATATATATATATATATATATAGATATAAGAAAAACCATTTTGAAGCATGAAGATATATCCTAAGAGACTCTAGCTTTTAAAACGAGGAATAGACTCGACAGATAGGGATAAACACAGTCAACAGTCACAAAATTCACAAGCACAGGGAACGGACTCGACAGATAGAGATAAGCACAGCCAATAGTCACAACCAAGCATATACGGTTTTCTAGCATGTATCCTATGGTCACACTTTCATAACAATCGTAACCATCAAACCATCCATATCTCATCACATAGCACACTTTGTTGGTGCCACAGGACCAATCGCATGCCCATACATGAGGGTCAGCGCATATAGCTCTGACACAGCCCCGCAGCATCCTGCCCCGTATCGCAACACGGAGGGGTCGATCGCAACCGACCGATGAACCGCAGCTCATCATAATGTTTGATCGCAACCAAACAGTGGACCGCAGCCCAAGAGTAGTCATCTGACCGCAGCCAGGAATATGAACCGCAGCTCATGTAAAACGTTTGATCGCAACCAAACGGTGGACCGCAGCCCAAGAGTGTAAATCAGACCGCAGCCAGCTTCTGAACCGCAGCTCAGTTATAACCAATTCGATCGCAACCGAATTGGGGTATCATGCACACATAACACATAGCAAGCACATGCAGCCCACATTAGCACATTGGGAAGGGGGAGAAATCGTATAACGAAACCTATGCGTGGTCATCCACATACTAAGAATAATCCTAAGGGGTTCTGTAACACCCCGTGTTATGATCCCTAAAACCAATTAAATCATTTAATTAATCACCTAAGAGAAAGAATTAAATCACAACAATTAATTAGGGAGGCCCACCATAGTCCATGGGCCCTTATCCCTAAACCCAATCCTTAGTCCTAAAAGGAATAGAGTTAGCAAACCTATAGTAATTAGGCCTAAGTAAGACTCTTAGATATATAAATATGGAACATAAGGAGGCACCTAGAATCCCCACCACAATAATCCCTCACCACACAAGAAGTTCAAAGAATTCCCCTAGGAGAAATCAAGAAAGAAGAAAGCTTCAAGAAAGACCCTTCATAGCCAAGGAATTAATTAAGGCTAAAAGGTAACCCATGTCTCAACAAAACCTATTTTCATAGCTATGATTCCCCTCTTAGGATTTCCCCATATTATTGTGTATTGATGATTTGTGATATTATTATTGATGATTGGTGGGATGATTCCATGGGTGATCTTGATGATGAGAGGTTCTTGATAATTGTGGTGTTCTTGACGATTATATAACGTTCTTGATAACTATATGGTGTTCTTGATGTTCTTAATGATTATATGAGGTTCTTGATAGTTATATGATATTCCTACCGAATCTTGATTTTGGAAGATGAATTGTGTTCTTGTAGATTTAAAAGTAATTAGAACCCTAGGTATATCGTGGAATTCGTATGGTATTATTCTTGGTATATTGGGTGGGAATTCGCATGATTGGGTGTTAATTATGTTTAGAAAAGCATGATAGGTTATGTGCCATATGTTTCTTGATTTTGATCCGTTAATTGTCTACGTGTGTTATCAATTGCGTTTGAAAGTGTCTAAGCATGGTTTCGGGTTCCACAAAGGTTCCCGGGGCGTTTTTGGTGAAAAAGAGTCAGTGGGGGGTAGGTGGGGGTAGGGGACCCACCACCTACCCGCGGCCTATTTGGGCAACGCCGGCAGCGGGCAGCCGGCGGGCGGGCAGCTGCCCGCCGGGCACCCGCTGCCCGGAACAGTGCTGCCGGCGGGTGATTCCTCACCCACTGGCTACCTGCTGGTTTGTACCCAATTTGGGATTTTGGCTTCCCCGTTTGATGTTCCCCCGATCCCCGTGGTGTCCCAACGGACTCCGTCTATCGTGCCTATGTCTAGTTTGATATTTCGGGTACCGTTCGTAGGTTGTATGAGTCTTATATATTGCATGCTAGTTGAATTGGTATCCCGTTGACTTAGGTGAAAGAAGTATGAACCCCTTAGGATTATTCTTAGTATGTGAAGGATCACGCATAGGTTTTGTTATACGTTTTCTCCCCCTTCCCAATTTGTTAATGTGGGTTGCATGTGCTTGCTATGTGTTATGTGTGCATGATACCCCAATTCGGTTGCGATCGGATTGGTCATTCCTGAGCTGCGGTTCAGAAGCTGGCTGCGGTCAGATTTACACTCTTGGGCTGCGGTCCACCGTTTGGTTGCGATCAAACGTTTCTACATGAGCTGCGGTTCATATTTCCTGGCTGCGGTCAGATGACATACTCTTGGGCTGCGGTCAGATGACATACTCTTGGGCTGCGGTCCACTGTTTGGTTGCGATCAAACTATGATGAGCTGCGGTTCATCGGTTGGTTGCGATTGACCCCTCCGTGTTGCGATACGGGGTAGGGTGCTGCGGGGCCGTGTCAGAGCTATATGCGCTGACCCTCATGTATGGGCATGCGATTGGTCCTGTGGCGCCAACAAAGTGTGCTATGTGATGAGATACGGATGAGTTGTTGTTATGAGTTCCTTGGGGATGTGACTTTGGGTTTTATACTGGGAATCGTATATGTTGGATTATGATTATTAATTGTGCTTATCTTACCTGTCTTGCCTGTTGTAAACTGTATATGCTTGGTATAACTGCTGTCTGTGCTTAGCCCTATCTGTTGAGTCGATCCCTGTTTTAAAAGCTAGAGTCTCGTAGGATATATCTTCATGTTTCAAATTGGTTTTCGTATATCTATATATATGTTTATATGTATTGTATTTCAACGCGTTGGAGTGGGTTACCAGCATCTCTCGCTGAACAGATATATTTGGCTTTCAGGCACAGACGAGTAGATCACTGGATCGCGTTAGAAGCTTGAGGCGTAGCTTAGATAGTTTTCCCTTTTTGGCCTGCGTGCCATGATTTAGTATTGATACTGATTGAGGTTTAGAATTTAGCCTGTGCACCCGAGTTCTCTAGCTCGGGTGTGGCGTAGCACCCCGTACTCTTTGTATCGTAATTTGGGATTTAATGAGATTCTGTCTTTATTATATAAGTTTTAAATGCCTTGAAAATCTGGGGTGTTACAGGTTCATACTTCCTTCACCTAGGTCAACGGGATACCAATTCAACTAACATGCAATATATAAGACTCGTTTATCCTACGAACGGTACCCGAAACATCAACTAGACATAGGCACGATAGACGGAGTCCGTTGGGACGCCACGGGGGTCGGGGGAACATCAAACGGGGAAACCGGAATCCCGAAGTGGAACAATTTCCAGCGGGTAGCCGGTGGGTGAAGGGTCACCCACCGGCTGCCCGCCGGTGACGAGGTTCCGGGCAGCGGGTGCCCGGCGGGCAGTCGCCTGCCCGCCGGCTGCCCGCTGCCGGCGACGTCCAAACTGGCCGCGGGTAAGTTGCGGGTCCCCTACCCCCACCTACCCCCCACTGATTCTTTTTCACAAATAACGCCCGGGGAACCTTTGTGGAACTCGAAACCATGCTTAGACACTTTCAAACGCAAATGATACCGACACATAGACAATTAACGGATCAAAAGAAAGAAACATACGGCACATATCCTATCATGCTTTTCTAAACATAATTAACACCCAATCATGCGAATTCCCACCCAATACATTAAGAATAACACCATACGAGTTTAACGTTGCATCCTAGGGCTCTAATCACAATTAAATCATCAAGAACGTAACCCATCTTTAAACATCAAGAAACAATACAATTTATCAAGAATATCTCATAATCATCAAGAATCTGAATTCCTCAAGAATATCACACAATCATCAAGAAACCATTTTCATCATCAAGATTATCAAGATAAAACCATATCACCAATTATCAAGATCACATCATCAATATAAACAATTTATCAAAACACAAGAATATAGAGGGATGCCTAAGAGGGAGATCATAGCTAAGAAAATAGGTTTTGTTGAGACATGGGTTACCTCTTAGCCTTAATTAATTCCTTGGTTATGAAGGGTCTTTCTTTAAGCTTTCTTCTTTCTTGATTTCTCCTAAGGGGATTCTTGGAACTTCTTGTGTGGTGAGAGATTATTGTGGTGTAAGATTTAGGTGTCTCCTATGATCCTATATATATATATATATATATATATATATATATATATATATATATATATATATATATATATATATATATATATATATATATATATTCCTAAGAGTCATAATTGGGGTCTAAATACTATGGGCTTGCTAATTCCATTCCTTATAGGACTAAGGACTTGTTTTAGGGATAAGGGTCCATGGTCTATAGTGGACCATATTAATTAATTAAAGAGAATCCTAATCATAATCTGAAAAGTAAAAGGCCTACTTCCTTTATTCCTAATAGATAACTAGGTCTAGGATTCCTAATTAGAATCTGAATAGTAAAAAGGTTTACTTTCTTTATTCCTAATAGGCTTAAGACTCTAATTTAGGCAAGGGTCCACGGTTCATGGTGGACCTTATTAATTAATTAATGGGAAACCTAACCGAATTAAATCATATTTAATTATTGTTACGGGATTAATTAAATAATTAATCCGGGATTGAAGGCCGTAACACGGGGTGTTACACTCTCCCCCCCTTACGAGAAGCTTCGTCCCCGAAGCTTAGAAATCATTGCTGGGGTAACGAGTCAAAAGTAGTACGGTGGTCCTATAGAGAAAGTATTCTATGGGGAAACTGTATAATTGTATGTCTATGTGTGCTGGGTTTTTTTTTTTTTTTTGGGAACGATTAGGTTTAAAGGGCTAAGAGAGTGGGTTTCAAACCATAGGACAAAGTGAATTTAGGAATTAGGATCAAAGTTTTCAAGGTTGCAACTTAGGGTGTGAGGTTGCCACCTTGTATGGAATCGTTAAAATAGGGAATCAAGAATGTGGTTTGAAAGGTAGAAAGGGTTTTGAAACAAGGAGGGGGCCGATTTTCCGAGGGAGGGAAAGGAATTCGGCTTGGATGGGTTAAAGGTTCTCGATCTTAAGTGACTATTCTGGTTTGATGCTTTGATCACGTCGTATTGACGAACTGATGATCCTTCTTCCTTGGTGTTGGCACTTGCTTGACTTTAAGATCCTTGTTAGACCTTGCTTCCCAGGCTAAAGTTTCATCCTTCTCTCCTATCTTGAGGGAATCTCCCGTGATGATTTATCACTTACTTCTTTAGTGCGTCCAAGGTCTTGACCAAGTTTGGTCAACCAAGCCAATCTCTTAGGGCGCACTTCCCAAATTCTTCCCAAAGTCTCTTGGGAGTCGATAAACTTTGGGTTGACTTTCTCTTCTTATTGAATTTCATCTCCTCTTTAGTGAATGAAATTCTTAGTAAGACTTCATGTCTTCCCCGAGGTTCGGCTTGTTGTGCCCTTTTGTGTTACTTTTAATGATGAAGGTGCCCTTGCATGCTCTCTTTCTTCTTGAAGTGCAGTTGGTTACCTAATCTCGTTGCGGAATGACTCGGTGACTTTACGAGTCATCTCATTTCCTTGTGGGTCCTTAATAACCCTTGAGGCCTTGGCACAAATTTGCTCTTTTACTTTTTTGCCTAGCACCACGGACTACGTCATTCTTGATTTCATACAACTTGTAAGGAGCCCTCTGATTTGCTTGAACGATATCCATGGTTTGAAGGGGTCCCGGTCCATCCTTAGCATTTTGGCTTTTAAGGCCTTTGTGAGTCCCTAGCACGAGTTCCCAACTCGCCTCCATGGTTTGCACAATCCTTCACACCAATCATCCCTAGTCGGTTGCATTATAGAGTCCAACTTCAACTCCACGTGTAATGCAATTGGTTGTGTTTTTCTGACGGTGTTTCGCGTGTCAAGGTCTTTTAACGAGGGCACCATGTTTGGGCAACCCATTGTTTTTTACCCAAGACTCGCGTTGATCAACCGAGGCACACTGTACCAGTGGGCGCGAGGTGGGCGGTCGTCCGCCTGCCAAGCTCCTGTCAGGGACCCGTCAAGGTCCTGCCAAGGTCCCGTTAGGGTCCCATCAAGGTCCCGTTGGGGACCCACGGGAAGGTGACTAGGAAGAGTGAATTCCTTCGGGAAAAATCCCAAGAATGCACAGATTCAAGTCCCGACAAGCCCCATGCCCATGTGCACAACAAAGGGGTTCGAATACATAGGATGACCCATCGTACAGTGTTATTGATCCTTAAGCACGAGTTCTAGATGAGTCAAGACTCTCGTATGTTCTTTCCGCTCAGTAGGTTGGGTCTGGTTTCCAATTAGCAACCTCGTCATCTTCACTGGGTAGTTGGTTATAAGCCGACTTTGTCTTTTCCTTGCTTGATTAATGATAAGCCTTCTTGGTTTTTCTTGGAGTTCGGCTTGTCGTTCACTCTTTATTCAATCCTTTGGTGACCAAGTGCTTGGTGATGCATTTCTCTTTCTTGGAATGCATTTGATTGACTACCCTCGACGTCGCATGGTGTTTTGGCGATTTTATGTGTCACATGCACTTCTTACGGTGCTTTAAAACCATCAAGGTCCTTGTTCCAAGGTAAGACCTTTATTGCAGGGAGGCTTTAGTTGTATTATACTTTCCATGCGTCTGTTGCCTCTTCTTGCCATGTCGAGTCCTTTTCGACAATGCGCACTAAAGGTTAAGGAAGGATGTTGTTTATGCGTTACTTTACATCCTTGCATTTAATTGGCGTTCCCAGTCCCTTTTACAGGTGGTCCCCCACTTCTGTTACTCCTTCCTTTGGGTTTGTTCCTGAATTTCCCGTTGTAGAAGTTGGATTTGATAGAGGTCGGCAGCACTGGTGTAGGCTTCGTTAGGGGTTCGGGGTTGCTTACAATTAGGGCCTTCTGGGTTTCGTAGTTTGTGGTCTGTCACAGACTTCTTTATCTTGGTTGTCTCTGTAGGATCTAATCCAGGCACGAAACGAGCAAGCTGGAGGAATTGTTTGTGGTATTCCCTGGCAATGGTCATCCCTTGTTTTTAGGTGGAGACTTTCCTCGTACATGGTTGCCCTTACGGGTGCGGGGTGGGATCGTCCTCGTAGCCGTGCCCCTAGGTATTCCTAGTTGAACACACGGTTGTTTCCCATAAGTGGGTTCTTCGTGGATTTTTCAAAGATCAGCCTCGTGTCTTGAAGTATAATGAGGTTATCTCTACGTTGCATTCCTCTGGGCATTCCCACTAGCCCGAGGATTTTGTTGAAGGTTCAGATCCATTCCTCTAGGAGTGTGGGATCCTTGGCTGACTTCTTGTTGGCGACATGCTGCTGGTTTTTAGGGCCAATATTTATTGTAACGATGCGTTGATGTGTTGCACCCTTACCTTGGTGTGGTAAGCGAATGGGAGTTCTTTAAATTAGTGAGGGATAAAGTGAGGGGAGGTTATGTGATGGTAGGTAGGTTTCACAATCTCACCGCGCGTCCTAAGATTCCTGAGTCCTATGTTCCTAAATACCTAGAGTTCAAGCCTAATGTCCTAAAGTCCGGTCTTAAGAGTCTTATCCTAGGGTCAAACTTAGGCTCTGATACCAACTGTAACACCCCGAAATTTTTAAACTTTTGAAGCTTATATAATAAAGGTAAATTCTCATTAAGTCCCAAAACATAATATAAAGAGTACGGGGTGCTATGCCACACCTGAGCTAGAGAACTCAGGTGCACAGGCTAACTAACTAATATCCTCAATAATGTAAATGCATAAGCATGGCACGTAGGCCAAAAGGAAACTATCTACTACAACGCTCCAAGACTCTAGCGCGCTCCAGTGTCTACTCCTCTGTGCCTGAAAGCCAAATATATCTGTTCAGCGAGAGATGCTGGTAACCCACTCCAACGCGTTGAAATACAATACATATAGGCATATATATAGATATAAGAAAAACCATTTTGAAGCATGAAGATATATCCTAAGAGACTCTAGCTTTTAAAACTAGGAATAGACTCGACAGATAGGGATAAGCACAGTCAACAGTCACAAAATTCACAAGCACAGGGAACGGACTCGACAGATAGAGATAAACACAGACAATAGTCACAACCAAGCATATACGGTTTTCTAGCATGTATCCTATGGTCACACTTTCATAACATTCGTAATCATCAAACCATCCATATCTCATCACATAGCACACTTTGTTGGTGCCACAGGACCAATCGCATGCCCATACATGAGGGTCAGCGCATATAGCTCTGACACGGCCCCGCAGCATCCTGCCCCGTATCGCAACACGGAGGGGTCGATCGCAACCGACCGATGAACCGCAGCTCATCATAATGTTTGATCGCAACCAAACAGTGGACCGCAGCCCAAGAGTAGTCATCTGACCGCAGCCAGGAATATGAACCGCAGCTCATGTAAAACGTTTGATCGCAACCAAACGGTGGACCGCAGTCCAAGAGTGTAAATCAGACCGCAGCCAGCTTCTGAACCGCAGCTCAGGAATAACCAATTCGATCGCAACCGAATTGGGGTATCATGCACACATAACACATAGCAAGCACATGCAGCCCACATTAGCACATTGGGAAGGGGGAGAAATCGTATAACGAAACCTATGCGTGGTCATCCACATACTAAGAATAATCCTAAGGGGTTCATACTTCCTTCACCTAGGTCAATAGGATACCAATTTAACTAACATGCAATATATAAGACTCGTTTATCCTACGAACGGTACCCGAAACATCAACTAGACATAGGCACGATAGACGGAGTCCGTTGGGACGCCACGGGGGTCGGGGGAACATCAAATGGGGAAACCGGAATCCCGAAGTGGAACAATTTCCAGCGGGTAGCTGGTGGGTGAAGGGTCACCCGCCGGCTGCCTGCCGGTGACGAGGTTCCGGGCAGCGGGTGCCCGGCGGGCAGTCGCCTGCCCTCTGCCGGCGACGTCCAAACTGGCCACGGGTAGGTGGCGGGTCCCCTACCCCCACCTACCCCCCACTGACTCTTTTTCACAAATAACGCCCCGGGAACCTTTGTGGAACCCGAAACCATGCTTAGACACTTTCAAACGCAATTGATACCGATACATAGACAATTAACGGATCAAAAGCAAGAAACATACGACACATATCCTATCATGCTTTTCTAAACATAATTAATACCCAATCATGTGAATTCCCACTCAATACATTAAGAATAACACCATACGAGTTTCACGTTGCATCCTAGGGCTCTAATCACAATTAAATCATCAAGAACGTAACCCATCTTTTAACATCAAGAAACAATACAATTTATCAAGAATATCTCATAATCATCAAGAATCCGAATTCCTCAAGAATATCACACAATCATCAAGAAACCCTTTTCATCATCAAGAATATCAATTTAAAACCATATCACCAATTATCAAGATCACATCATCAATATAAACAATTTATCAAAACACAAGAATATAGAGGGATGCCTAAGAAGGAGATCATAGCTAAGAAAATAGGTTTTGTTGAGACATGGGTTACCTCTTAGCCTTAATTAATTCCTTGGCTATGAAGGGTCTTTCTTTATGCTTTCTTCTTTCTTGATTTCTCCTAAGGGGATTCTTGGAACTTCTTGTGTGGTGAGAGATTATTGTGGTGTAAGATTTAGGTGTCTCCTATGATCCTATATATATATATACATATATATATATATATATATATATATATATATATATATATATATGTATATATATATACATATATGTATATATATATATATATATATGTATATATATATACATATATATATATATATATACATACATATATATATATATATATACATACATACATATATATATATATATACATACATACATATATATATATATATATATATATATATATATATATACATACATATATATATATATATACATACATACATATATATATATATATATATATATATATATATATACATACATACATATATATACATACATACATACATACATATATATATATATATATATATATATATATATATATATATATATACATACATACATACATATATATATATATATATATATATATATATATATATATATTCCTAAGAGTCATAATTGGGGTCTAAATACTATGGGCTTGCTAATTCCATTCCTTATAGGACTAAGGACTTGTTTTAGGGATAAGGGTCCATGGTCCATAGTGGACCATATTAATTAATTAAAGAGAATCCTAATCATAATCTGAATAGTAAAAGGCCTACTTCCTTTATTCCTAATAGATAACTAGGTCTAGGATTCCTATTTAGAATCTGAATAGTAAAAAGTTTACTTTCTTTATTCCTAATAGGCTTAAGAGTCTAATTTAGGCAAGGGTCCACGGTTCATGGTGGACCTTATTAATTAATTAAAGGGAAACCTAACCGAATTAAATCATATTTAATTATTGTTAACAGGATTAATTAAATAATTAATTCGGGATTGAAGGCCGTAACACGGGGTGTTACACAAAACAAGTGGGAATCCATGGGGTTATACCTTTGTAGACTTCTTCTCTTGTTCTATCTTCCTTGTGTGGATTTCAGCCTCCACTCTAGTCATACACCAGTCCATTCACCACCTAGACACCTCAAAGCAACCACAAAAGCTAGGCCTAAGTATCTCAGAGATTGGAAGATAAAGGAAAATAACTCAAGAAGCAAAATGAAGGGATGATGGATGGAGAATAGCTTACTGTGATTGTTTTCTTCTATCAGACTTGGTTTGGAGAGGCAAGGGGAAATGAGATCAGAAAACAATGGAGAGATAGGGTGGCTTTTATAGGCTGCAAAACCCTTGGAAATTCCCTTATGATTAGTTGATGGCAAAATGGTAAATAGTTAGGCTAGAAGATGGAATCAGACAAGTGTTGTAAGCTTGTGGTCCACCATACTTCATGAACCAAAGGCTAGAATCAAGAATTAAAATAGTTTGGGGTCAAAATGGAATTTTTCCAAAAGATTTCTAGATGAACACTTGTTTGAAGCTTCTCAGATTTCTCCCGGTTTCACTCAGATAGAATTCTCAGTTCAAAACTTGGCACGCAATGTACCCGAAAATATAGGATCTTTTGAATTAAAATAAGTTTTGGTGCTGAATTCATTTAAAATGTAACCCAAAATAATTTATTCAAACACCAAATGATATGAACCTAGTCCAAGGTTCAAATAAAGATGGAATATTGTCCCAAGATTACTCTCAATGCAAAGATAGAGATGGATCAAAATACCTTAAACCTCACGAGAAACCTTTTGTCTCGAATCCTCAAAGACTTGGAACAGTCCCATGTAGCTTCAAGTACCTCGATGTTGCAATCTTCAATCAACTAGAGTCGGATCTAGTTTCCTTCGATTCAAGAACGAGTCCACGAACCTAAATCTAAGGTTGAAGAAAGTAAGATTGATTCGAGTCCACGAATCAATTTTCTAGCTGAGTCCACGACTAGCCACTAATTGAGTCCACAATTACCCATAAGGTTTCTTACACAAATGTAAAGAAAAACTTAAGAAATTTATTGAATTAAAGCATTCTCAAAACTGATATGGATGTGCCCTATTTATAGGTATAGGCAGCATTGTAATCTAAATACAATGGGAAAAAGAGTCCTAACCCTAATCTAGAAAACAAGTAAATAGAGTTTTATTTAGAAAAGGATTTAAGGAATCCTTTCTAAATACAACTAGTGTTTTATCTTTAATTCTAAACAATTTAAAATAAATGATGACCACAAATAATAAAGCTGATTTGGGCCTCAGATCTTGTGATTGGCAGAATTTGTAATCTTAATGGATCTTCATTATGTTGGGCCGCATCATCCTCCCCTTCTTGAAAAATGATTTGACCTCGAATCTTATAAACATTGTCTTCGATCCGTGACATCACTTGAAACGGGCCACTATAATACTTTCCTCTATGGAATGGAATTATTATTGGAATTGCTTGATTTTTCCACCAATGATGCTTTAAGGATGTACTTTTTGGCCTTGTGATGAGCCCACTATAGACCCTTATTGGATTCCATGTGTGCTGGTTCCTATTATTCTCCCATTCTTGAAAAGGATTCGTCCTCGAATCCAAATCTTCAATGAAAGACAAAGTAGCAAGCTCACTTTCTGTTTTATCACGCTCATGGAACTTTTTCTTGGGATGCTTGACACTTGTCGCTCCAATCATCATCCTACAATCAACAAGTAAGGCAATTAAGTCTAATGACACATCATGGAATTTAAACATTCTGGATAGTAATAGCTCAGCAAAACGAGACATATTAAATTTTGCCATCTTGTTTGAATTTTCAACAAGCACAACATCTTTCCTTCTAGAGCTTAAGGCTAAACCAAACACAAAATCCATAGAAATATCAAGTAATGTTTTAGATGTATTGTGGTGGTAAGTAGCACAATTATGAACATAAGATTCTACATCTTTTTTCTTCTTTGGCCAATGAAAATATCCATGCAAAACATCATCACTCTTTGGAAAAACAAAGTGTCCTTTATGTGAATCAACAATTAAACCATTGCCCAAAACAAAGCAAAAAGTGCCAATCCCATTGACTTTGAACCAAAACCCCTTGAGCAAGTAGTGTTTCACATAAGAAGTTTTCAAATGTGCCTTATAACTTTCCAGTGATTCCTTATCTCTATCAAACAAAGTTTTAGTAAAATCAAAATTAAGGAATCTTGGATGTATGGAGGCAAACAAATTTCTAACACATCTAGCAAGTACGTCATTAATAGAAACATGGCAAAGAAATCTAGAGAATAATAATGCATGCTTTTGGAATAAAAGTGAGTATAAAGTGACTCCCCTTCCTTTCTCTTGCATACTATCCTTTTTAGTTACCAAGAGATGTTGCACTTTGACACCTTGGGCTGGTCCTTTCCACTGTATCACTGATTGTGGTCCCTTTGTTTGGCTACAAACTGAGTTAGAGGATTGGAGTGGTGATTGCAATTCCAAACATGAAGGTTCCACTTTTCTCTCTATGATTTCTTCCTTCTTTGAGGCTGGTTTGAGAGCTTGCATCAATGTCAATTGAATTTCTTCTACTTGTTTAGGATACAAATGAGACAAGAAATATGTAACTCCATTCATGTGAAACACATAAGTGTTCCTCATTCCATTAGAACTTATTTTTCTGTCAAATTGCGATGGTCTACCTAACAAGATATGAGCAGCCCGCATTGGGATATTATCACACAAGATTTCATCAGAGTAACTGTTAATAGATAAAGGAATAAGATCCTGTTTGGTTACTCTAGCTTCTCCTACATCAGTTAACCATTGCAAACAATAAGGATTTGGATGATTAAGCAATGGTAATTGGGGAAATTTAACCATAGCTGCACTAGCCACATTTGTGCAACTTCTAGAATCTATTACCATAGCACAAGCATTCTCTTTAATTGACCCTTCAGCACAAAATATATTTTCTCTTTGAGACTCATATTCTTTTAAAGGGTGAACATTCAAAACCTTCTTAACAACAACAGTATGACAAGACTCACTATCAACATATTTAGAATCAGAATCTAAAGGTATGAATGGTTCTCTCTCAACATGTTCATTGGGAGTTTCAAAATGGTCACAAACCTCATCATCAGATTTATATTCAAGACAAGAAGTAAAATTTTCAGATTGTGTTGTTATCTTAACTACCCTCTTTTTAGGGCAATCACGAGCTATGTGGCCTCTCCCATTACATCTATAACAAATCAATTCTCTATCACGTTGAGGCTTCACTGCCTCACTTACCTTTTCTTTACCTTTGTCTCGTGAATCATCTCTTGGAAGAGGACGTTCATCACGCCTTTGAGAGGTGGAACAAGTGTTGTTCCATTTTGATGCACCATTGTTGGCCTTGTACATTTTCATCTCTTTGATTTTTTCCTCAGATTCACGTGCAGCATACAAGGCATCATAAAGGGTGTCATATCTCTGAATACTCATTCCACATCGAATTTCTAAGTTCAATCCATGTACGAAACGAGCAATAGTTTTTGCCTCTTCTTCTTGTATGTTGCGCTATTCAAGCAAAATATTTATAGTTTGGTGGTACTCATCAACTGACATTGTTCCTTGCACGGTTCCCTGCAATTTT
Source organism: Ipomoea nil (assembly GCF_001879475.1). Classification (NCBI taxonomy): domain Eukaryota; kingdom Viridiplantae; phylum Streptophyta; class Magnoliopsida; order Solanales; family Convolvulaceae; genus Ipomoea; species Ipomoea nil. The sequence goes on from NW_017617781.1 coordinate 208,075, forward strand.
CTTTCAAGATCATAGAAACAAGATTTAGGACGAAAGGTTAGACGCATATCTTCCCTCACTTGAACCCAAGATTCACAGGGAATAAAATTAGCAACTCTCTCTCTATTTTTTTTTTCGCCACCAAGATAATGCATACCCCTTTAAAGATGTAGAAACTAGCCTAATTTTTGTAAGATCAGAATATTTCTTTAAATAAAAAAGAGTTTCAACAGCATTCTCCCATTCTATGTATTCGGTAGGTCCTTTCTCACCGGTGAAGTTAGGAATTTCATGTTTAATGTTTCCTAACTCCGTATTACGCTGTTGGATTCTTTGACATCTAGGATCCACTCTTCCTACTGGTGGCAGGTGTCGCTCATCATTGTGTGGTGGTTGCACTTGCTGTGAGCGTTGCTCCAAATTATTCATTCGTTTGAGTAACCTGTCTATTTTTTGTTCTAATTTCTGCGGCAAGTTTGGAACTTGTTGAGCCATCTGTAAACGAAAAAAAATATCTAAAAACAAGAAGATGTGTGAGTAGTCACGTTAGTGAAACCAAAAAGTTGGCTCGCTCCCTCACTATTCTCAGCTCGCAAGTAAGAGGTGGATTATATGGCTTTTGGGGGTGCAATACACACTCTTACAAACACACACTCCACTCGTGTATCGCTCAAGGTGGCAGATACTCTCACAAGCCTTTTTCCAAAAAGGAAAATTCTAGTCCGGTACTCCAGTTGATATGGATTCAACCTCAAAGTTCAAGAAAACGTACCTTGGAAGACTTCACAAGCCTTTGAGAGTAAGGGTGTATCGCGAGGTAGGTAATAAAATTGACAGCAAGAACCAAAGAAAAAGGACAATACAAGCAAAGAAACTAAACAAGATTTGAAAGAAAAAGGAAACCAAGGAAGGAAGTATGACAGGAAGATATGCAAGACCAATATCAAAAGATAGAGACAAATAGAATATAAAAGGGGTTCACGTGTACCACAACCAATTAGGAATCAATCAAGAACTCCTTCCAACCTTATACTTTTCCCCTTCCTTGTCCCTCCAAAATTCTCCTACCAGCCAAATTCTTTCCCCAACCTTATTCTTCTTCTTTATTGCTTTCTCCTTTTTTGTTTCTTTTTTTTTTTTCTTCTCAACTTTCTTGATTTTTTTTTGATTTTTTTGATAAGTAACCTCCAAAAACTACTGTAAATATCAACAAAAATTTCGGACCAAGAGGATCCACACAACCCCTTCAAAACAGAACCAAGAATTTCAAGAACCACGCAGAAAAACAGAAACGCTGCCCTTACTGTTGGGTAATATGGTTGAAAATTCCCAAAAATAATAATAATCCCACGGAAAGATTAATATTATATGGGAAAACAGAAAATTGGGAAGGAAAAAGAGGAGTGTTTGGGTAAAGGTTTAGCACGAGTTCGAACACGAAGTTCTTTTCCTTAAAACCTTATTTGCTACCTCCCACAAGTGCTAGGAGCGTTGTAGCCTAGGTTTCCCAGGATAAAACATGCTACGATTCCTTGTTTAAGCACCTAAACAAGGAAACCGGCAAACAAAGCAAAGCTTAGAACACTGGTTGGCTGAAAGAAGAGAGTAGAAGCAGAGTTTTGAGATGAAAAGCTACTGGAATTCCTTTGTTTCTCACTGTGTGTAAAAATGCTACTACTCTACCTCTCTTTATATAGGGATGTTGGAAGGGATAGCATTCAACATGGTCTTTAATTGGTATTAAACCAATTGTATAACACCTGTAACGGTCACCACTAAGTAGGATTAAACTCAGAATTTAAAATTGGAATTAAAACAGTATTAATTCCGTAACAGATGAGTTTAATCTTCTGCACTTTCGGGTTTCAGACCGTTGGGGTGCAGGTTCACACGAGAGCACACGGACCAGTCAACACGAGAGTACATCTCTCGTGTGCACTGTGGTGCAACCCAAGAGTGCACTACTCTCGTGGTCACAGATGCACGAGAGTTGTGCTCTCGGTGCACCACAACCTCTCGTGCTACAAAACCGAACCAAGTGACTATATCAGATGGAAAATGATACCGAAGTTATGCATAACTTAGCCCACAAGGCCAGCCTATTTCCGGACGACATTCGTGCCCGCAGGTGCCGGCGCACGCGAGCTCGGGCTTGATTTCAAGCCTTTTTGATGTCCTCTAGTTGGATTTTGATTTGCACCCCCCCCCCCCCCCCCCCCCGCGCGAGAGAGCCTCTATGCTATACAATTCTACAAGCTTGAAAAGAGCTCATGTATATAAGGGGGGCAAATCTTGTTTCCAAACCAATGTGGGACAAAGTCCTACATTTTCCCTTCATTTCCCAACTTAAATGGGTCTACTTTGAGAATCAATATCTCATTCACCCATTATCCGTTTTGAGCGTACAATATATCAATCTCTTCGTCTTACTACGAAGAATCCAAATCCACTTTGACCCGACCCAAATCGGAAGTTGACCCCACTGATAATTGTACCACAAAATAGCCACTTAATATGCCATTTTATGCCATTTTAAGCTAATTTTTCCAACAATCCCCCACATGAATGAAAATTGATTTTCGGGGGTAGTTTTAAAACGGAAACAACTGTGTTCAATGGTCGATCCCTGCATAGGATAGGTAGGGTCACACCCTTTGAACCTTCCCTCGTGAAGATACATGTACTCTACTGACTGTACGGTAGAACGCGATGTATTTGAACCGACTGCCATTTGTGTAGACGATGACATATCTCACACAGGAACCTCCCAACCATGCTTTGTTCTCATGATTGTGCCCATTTTGGTCGTGGGTCACCATTCCTGGTTCTGCAAGAGTTTGTGAAGAATTGTGCCCGTCAATTCTCCTTTGAAGCGACCCTCACTTCTCTCTCACATAGGTGATTCTTTCCCGAGTATCCCGCATACTCACATATGTCAACCGACATTCGAATCACTAAAGCATTTAACATGCTAACCTTGTGCGGGAGCCACTGTTTCTAACGAGGAGTGGTAGGGAATCCGAGACCCCCACAGTGACACGCTCCATTCCATAATTTAGTTGTCCCATTGAACCTAGGTTCCAGCTAGGTTGGGTGTCCACTATAGAACTTATACCAAGGGCTTTAGACCCATTCCTCATCTCAACTTCTCCACAGCTACTCTACATAACCCTTTGGTTAGCGGATCCGCTATATTGTCTTCTGACTTTACGTAGTCAATTGAGACAACACCAGTTGTGAGAAGTTGTCTAATGGTATTATGTCTACGACGCACATGTCTAGACTTACCATTATACATATGATTCTGTACTCGTCCAATTGTAGCTTGACTATCGCAATGCACACACATTGGAGGTACAGGTCTTTCCCAATTAGGAATATCCTCTAAAAAATGGCGTAGCCATTCAGCCTCTTCACAACATTTGTCCAAGGCTATCAGCTCAGATTCCATCGTGGATCTAGCTATCACGGTCTGTTTAGAGGATTTCCATGCAACGGCTGCACCGGCTAGTGTAAACACGTAGCCACTCGTGGACTTGGAGTCCTTAATATCGGATATCCAGCTAGCGTCGCTATACCCTTCAAGTACAGCAGGATATCTCCCATAGTGCAGTCCAAGGTCTCGAGTATACCTTAAGTATCTCAGAACCTTCACTATTGCCGTCCAGTGCATGGCACCGGGGTTACTCGTATATCTACTGAGTTTACTAACCGCAAAGGCAATATCCGGCCTAGTACAGCTCATTAGATACATCAAACTACCAATAACCCGAGCATATTCTACTTGAGAAATACACTCTCCGTGGTTCTTGGTTAGATGAACGCTTCGATCTAATGGCGTCCTAGTCCCTTGATGATTATCCTTGTTAAATTTTTCAAGGATTTTATCAATATAATGTGATTGGCTTAACACCAGACCATCAGGTCTTCTAATGATTCTAATCCCGAGGATTATATCAGCCAAACCCATATCCTTCATGTCGAATCTCGTATTTAACATGTTTTTGGTAGACTTGATCATTCGATCATTACTACCAACGATGAGCATGTCATCTACGTATAAACAAAGAATGACATAACCGTCTATTGTTTCCTTAACGTAGACACATTTGTCACTTTCGTTTATTTTAAACCCATTAGTTAACATTGCATGGTCAAACTTCTCGTGCCATTGCTTAGGCGCTTGTTTTAAACCATATAGCGATTTAACCAACTTACACACTTTCCTTTCTTGGCCTGGAACCACGAATCCTTCGGGTTGTTCCATATAGATTTCCTCATCAAGTTCGCCATTTAGGAAAGCGGTTTTAACGTCCATTTGATGAACTTCCAAATTCCGCAGCGCGGCTATAGCAAGTATCATTCTAATGGAATTTATTCTCATCACAGGAGAATACGTGTCGAAGTAATCAAGACCCTCGCGTTGCCTGTAACCCTTGATTACAAGCCTAGCCTTATACTTCTCGATGGAACCATCGGGTTTTTTTTTTTTTTTTCTTCCTTTTAAAGACCCACTTGGATCCTAAGGGTTTACTACCCGGAGGAAGATCAACAAGTTCCCAAGTGTGATTCTGTAAAATAGAATCCACTTCACTTTTAATAGCCTCTTTCCACATTAGTCCTTCTGTAGAAGTCACGGCTTCTCCGTACGTTCGAGGCTCGTTTTCTATCAAACAAGATAGAAAATCGGGTTCATTTTCTAATAAACAAGTTAGAGTACTCGAATCGTACTCCAACAAGTAAGTTAGAAAATCAGGACCAAATGATTTTCCAACTCTCGCCCGCTTACTGCGTCTCGGCTCGAGCTCGGGTTCTCTCTCGGATTCCCCACTATCATTATTCATAGCTTCGTCAAACGTTCGTTTTGACGAACTCGGTCCCTCGTTGGACCTACAAGGAAATACATTTTCAAAGAAAGATGCATTCCTTGATTCTATTATCGTGTTCTCGTGCACGTCCAGATTATGGGACTCGTGTACTAAGAACCGATAAGCACTACTATTATGTGCATAGCCAATAAAGATACAGTCCACCGTCTTAGGACCTATCTTTACTTTCTTAGGTGTTGGCACCAAAACTTTGGCAAGACACCCCCACACTTTCAGGTACTGGTAGGAAGGTTTCCTGCCGTTCCACAGCTCATAAGGAGTCTTATCAAGCTTCTTGTGGGGTACCTTATTTAAAAGGTAATTACTTGTCAAAATAGCCTCACCCCACGCGTCTTGAGGTAGGCCCGAACTTATAAGCATCGCATTCATCATATCTTTCAATGTACGATTCTTTCGTTCGGCAACACCGTTCGATTGAGGTGAGTAAGGTTCAGTACGCTCATGTATTATACCTACACTCGCACAGAAGTCACCAATAGGTGCTTCGTACTCACCACCTCGATCGCTTCTAACTTTCTTAATCTTACGATTAAGTTGGTTTTCAACTTCATTCTTATAAAGAATGAATTTTTCCAAGGCTTCGTCTTTGCTTTTAAGCAAATACACATAGCAATAACGTGTGCTATCGTCGATAAACGTGATAAAATATTTATTACCACCTCTCGTTTGTATCGATCTAAAATCACACAAATCACTATGGATTAATTCTAGTGGTTCAGTTTCCCTTTCAACCGATTTGAAAGGTACTTTTGTTAATTTTGCCTCAACACAAATTTCACATTTGTTATTTGTGTTAATTTGAAAATTAGGAATATGGTCCATGTTAATTAATCTACGTATAGAATTATAATTAACGTGACCTAGTCTACCATGCCACAAATTGGAAGACTCAAGCAAGTAAATGGAATTAACTTTGCTCTTATTCATGATAATAGGCATTACATTGAGCTTAAAAAGCCCATCAGTTACATAACCTTTGCCTACAAACATTCCTAACTTAGACAAAACAACCTTGTCTGACTCGAACACCATGCGAAAGCCATGCTTGTTCAACAGTGAGCCAGACACCAGATTCTTCCTCAGCTCTGGAACATACAGCACGTTGTTCAACGTCAGTTCCTTCCCGGAAGTCATCTTCAGAACCACCTTACCCACGCCTTCCACAGCAGACTGATCAGAGTTTCCCATCCAAACCTTCTCGCCCTCAACGGTCTCAAAGGTGTTGAACATTCCTCGGTTGCAACACAAGTGCCTTGTTGCACCAGTGTCGATGAACCACTCTCGTGGGTTAGAGTCCACGAGGTTCACCTCGGTCACCATAGCCGAAAGGCTAATCTCGACCTCCTTCTGATTGCTTTCCTCAACCATGTTGGCTTCAGAACTCTTGTTCTTCTTCTTTGGAACTTTGCACTCAGAGGACTTGTGGCCAGTCTTGCCACAATTGAAGCATTTTCCATGAAATTTCTTCTTGGTAATGCCTCCTTTCGGACCTAGCTTTTGCTTGTCCTTCTTGTTCTTCTTGGAGTTTTTAGCATGCTCCACAACATTGGCTTTAGCACCAATAGTGACAGAATTTCTTCCATCATTCGTCCTGTTTCCCTCCTCAATTCGGAGTCACTGGATCAGGTCCTCCAGGTTCATTTCCTTTCGCTTATGCTTAAGGTAATTCTTGAAGTCCTTCCACCCTGGAGGCAGCAAGTGGATAACAGATCCCACTAGGAAGGCTTCACTCAACGTCATGCCTTCGTCACGGATTTCATCAAAGATTAGTTGTAAATCTTCAACCTGACTTAGCACGGTTTTGGAATCAACCATTTTGAAGTCAAGGAATCGGCCAACCACAAATTTCTTTGCGCCGGCATCCTCACTTCGGTATTTATGATCCAAAGCTTCCCACAGCGCTTTCGCTGTGCCAATCGTGCGATATACATCGTATAACGCATCACACAATCCATTTAGGATGTAGTTTCGGCATAGGAAGTCCGAATCCTTCCAATAGCCAACTGCCATCACGGATTGGGCATCCTGTTCCCTTAGTTCGGGAACCTTCTCGGTCAAAAATCTCGCCAAGCCGAGAGTTGCTAGGTAGAACAACATCTTTTGTTGCCACCTTTTGAAATTCGATCCAATACCGGTGAATTTCTCCGGTCTTTCGGCCGAACCACTCGGTACCCGAGTCATGGGATTATATCCCTCGGTGCTCCCACCATCTTATGAACCAACGTTCACTGGTGTAGCCTGGGAATTAGCAACATTATTGCCATTCCCACCACTGTTGTTCTCAACAACATTCTCCTCCCCGAGAGCTGGCAAAACTGGATTCTCCATTTCTTCTAGGAAATTAGAGATAAACAACCAACGGGAAACGGATATAAGGTTTTAAGATTGTTGGGTAATATGGTTGAAAATTCCCAAAAATAATAATAATCCTACGGAAAGATTAATATTATTTGGGAAAACAGAAAATTGGGAAGGAAAAAGAGGAGTGTTTGGGTAAAGGTTTAGCACGAGTTCGAACACGAAGTTCTTTTCCTTAAAACCTTATTTACTACCTCCCACAAGTGCTAGGAGCGTTGCAGCCTAGGTTTCCCAGGATAAAACGTGCTACGATTCCTTGTTTAAGCACCTAAACAAGGAAACCGGCAAATAAAGCAAAGCTTAGAACACTGGTTGGCTAAAAGAAGAGAGTAGAAGCAGAGTTTTGAGATGAAAAGCTACTGGAATTCCTTTGTTTCTCACTGTGTGTAAAAATGCTACTGCTCTACCTCTCTTTATATAGGGATGTTGGAAGGGATAGCATTCAACATGGTCTTTAATTGGTATTAAACCAATTGTATAACACCTGTAACGGTCACCACTAAGTAGGATTAAACTCAGAATTTAAAATTTGAATTAAAACAGTATTAATTCCGTAACAGATGAGTTTAATCTTCTGCACTTTCGGGTTTCAGACCGTTGGGGTGCAGGTTCACACGAGAGCACACGGACCAGTCAACACGAGAGTACATCTCTCGTGTGCACTGTGGTGCAACCCGATAGTGCACTACTCTCGTGGTCACAGATGCACGAGAGTTGTGCTCTCGGTGCACCAAAACCTCTCATGCTACATACGAGAGTAGGTGCTCTCGGTTCGGTTTTGACCGAACCAAGTGACTATATCAGATGGAAAATGATACCGAAGTTAGGCATAACTTAGCCCGCAAGGCCAGCCTATTTCCGGACGACATTCGTGCCCGAAGGTGCCGGCGCACGCGAGCTCGGGCTTGATTTCAAGCCTTTTTGATGTCCTCTAGTTGGATTTTGATTTGCACCCCCCCTCCCCCCCCCCCCCCCCCCCCCCCCCCCCCCGCACGAGAGAGCCTTTATGCTATACAATTCTACAAGCTTGAAAATAGCTCATGTATATAAGGGGGGCAAATCTTGTTTCCAAACCAATGTTGGACAAAGTCCTACATTTTCCCTTCATTTCCCAAATTAAATGGGTCTACTTTGAGAATCAATATCTCATTCACCCATTATCCGTTTTGAGCGTACAATATATCAATCTCTTCGTCTTACTACGAAGAATCCGAATCAACTTTGACCCGACCCAAATCAGAAGTGGACCCCACTGATAATTGTACCACAAAATAGCCACTTAATATGCCATTTTATGCCATTTTAAGATAATTTTTCCAACACTTACTTCGAAGATCAATATCTCAAAGACCGTAAGGAATTAGAAAGTGTATAATATATCAATAGAACGCCAAAGAAGATACCTAAAACATATCAAAATTTCAGATAAAACTAACTAGTGGATCTCGAGATATAGTTCATTCTTTGAAACTGGTCACAGAACGCGGAAATCTGGACACGGTGTGATTGCAACGTGATTGCGCGTAAATGAACTTTGGATATAGGTAAGGGAGATATGGGGTTGTTTTCATGATAGAATTTTTGGTAATATGGTGCTTGGGAGGTGTGAGTTATCGTTCATATAAGACAGGAAAAAGGGAAAACTCTTTCAGGATTGTTTTTCAAGAAACTGGAGAACATGTATCAAGATTCAAGAACACAATCAAGAATGCAAAAGAAATTTTTTTGGGGGTTTTTTAATGAATTAGACACGAAAAAAAGTAGTATGTAAGATAAGAATGAGATAAACCTAGGCTCTGAATACCAAATTGATATGAACCTAGCCCAAGATTCAAATAAAGATGGAATATTGTCCCAAGATTACTCTCAATGCAAAGATAGAGATGGATCAAAATACCTTAAACCTCATGAGAAACCCTTTGTCTCGAATCCTCAAAGACTTGGAACAGTCCCATGTAGCTTCAAGTACCTCGATGTTGCAATCTTCAATCAACTAGAGTCGGATCTAGTTTCCTTCGATTCAAGAACGAGTCCACGAACCTAAATCTAAGGTTGAAGAAAGTAAGATTGATTCGAGTCCACGAATCAATTTTCTAGCTGAGTCCACGACTAGCCACTAATTGAGTCCACAATTAGCCATAAGGTTTCTTACACAAATGTAAAGAAAAACTTAAGAATTTTATTGGATTAAAGCCTCCTCAAAACTGATATGGATGTGCCCTATTTATAGGTATAGGGCAGCATTGTAATCTAAATACAATGGGAAAAAGTGTCCTAAACCTAATCTAGAAAACAAGTAAATAGAGTTTTATTTAGAAAAGGATTTAAGGAATCCTTTCTAAATACAACTAGTGTTTTCTCTTTAATTCTAAACAATTTAAAATAAATGATGACCACAAATAATAAAGCTGATTTGGGCCTCGGATCTTGTGATTGGCAGAATTTGTAATCTTAATGGATCTTCATTATGTTGGGCCACATCATCCTCCCCTTCTTGAAAAATGATTCGACCTCGAATCTTATAAACATTGTCTTCGATCCGTGACATCACTTGAAACGGGCCACTATAATACTTTCCTCTATCGAATGGAATTATTATTGGAATTGCTTGATTTTTCCACCAATGATTCTTTAAGGATGTACTTTTTGGCCTTGTGATGAGCCCACTATAGACCCTTATTGGATTCCATGTGTGCTGGTTCCTACCAAATTGATATGAACCTAGTCCAAGGTTCAAATAATATGGAATATTATCCCAAGATTACTCTCAATGCAAAGATAGAGATGGATCAAAATACCTTAAACCTCACGAGAAACCCTTTGTCTCGAATCCTCAAAGACTTGGAAGAATCCCATTGTAGCTTCAAGTACCTCGATGATGCAATCTTCAATCAACTAGAGTCGGATCTAGTTTCCTTCGATTCAAGAACGAGTCCACGGACCTAAATCTAAGGTTGAAGAAAGGAAGATTGATTCGAGTCCACGAATCAATTTGCTAGTCGAGTCCACGACTAGCCACTAATTGAGTCCACAATTAGCCATAAGGTTTCTTACACAAGTGTAAAGAAAAACTTAAGAATTTTATTGAATTGAAGCCTCCCCAAAACTGATATGGATGTGCCCTATTTATAGGTATAGGGCAGCATTGTAATCTAAATACAATGGGAAAAAGTGTCCTAAACCTAATCTAGAAAACAAGTAAATAGAGTTTTATTTAGAAAAAGGATTTAAGGAATCCTTTCTAAATACAACTAGTGTTTTCTCTTTAATTCTAAACAATTTAAAATAAATGATGACCACAAATAATAAAGTTGATTTGGGCCTCGGATCTTGTGATTGGCCCAATTTGTAATCTTAATGGATCTTCATTATGTTGGGCCGCATCATCCTCCCCTTCTTGAAAAATGATTCGACCTCGAATCTTATAAACATTGTCTTCGATCCGTGAGATCACTTGAAACGGGCCACTATAATACTTTCCTCTATCGAATGGAATTATTATTGGAATTCCTTGATTTTTTCTCCAATGATGCTTTAAGGATGTACTTTTTAGCCTTGTGATGAGCCCACTATAGACCCTTATTGGATTCCATGTGTGCTGGTTCCTATTACCAAATTTATCTCAAAAGTTTTTATAGAGTGAAAAATGGCTATTTTGGAATTTCTTAAAACCGAATTTATAAAATAAAATTTTGGTTTGTCACACCTTACCCCCCCCCCCAAAGAGCAGTACTTGACCACACTATACCCTTAATTCCAAGAGCTAAAAGAGGGTAGAGGAAATGTTGGCAGCTGGGGTGATTACTACTAATTCTTCTTGTTTTGCCTCACCTATGTTATTGGTACCAAAAAAAGACAACTCCTAGAGATTTGCATTGATTGCAGGGCATTAAATAACATTACTATGAAGAATAAGTTCCTAATACCACTAGTGGAAGACTTATTTTCAGAATTGGTTGGTGCGGTTTCCTTTTCTAAACTGGACTAAAGGTCTGGATACCACCAGGTGGGAATAAAAGAAGGATAGGAGTTCAAAACAGCATTTAGAACTCATCAAGGGCTCTATAATTTTAGGGTAATGCCTTTTGGGCTCACTAATTCCCCAGCCACCTTTCAAGCACTAATGAACCAAGTATTCAAACCCCTACTCAGAAAAAGTGTTTTGGTATTCTTTGGTGATATTCTTGTGTACAACCCTAACTTGGAGGTCCATTGGCAACACCTAAGGGAAGTCCTAGAGATTATGAGGCAACATCAGCTATTTGTTAAGCTGAGTAAGTGTACTTTTGCTCAAAATCGGGTGGAATATCTAGGGCACATCATATCTAGAGAAGGGTTACAAACTGATCCTGCTAAGTTGGAAACAGTGGCTTCTTGGCCAAAACCCTTGACTGTCAAGGAATCGAGGGGGTTTTTGAGACTTGCAGGCTATTATAGAAGGTTCATCAAAGCATATGGGATAATCAGCAGGCCATTAACAAAAATGTTGAAGAAGAATGCATTCAAATGGACTGTGGAGGCTGAGAAGGGTTTTGATCAATTGAAGCAAGCCTTGTGCCACTCACCTGTGTTGGCCCTCCCTGATTTCCAAAAGGAATTCATTGTGGAATAAGATGCAAGTTACAAAGGGATGGGGGCCTGTGTTGATGCAGGAAGGAAGGCATATTGCTTTCTTTAGTAAAGCATTTGGTGAGAAACACTTAGGCCTGTCAATTTATGAGAAGGAGTATTTGTCCATTATCAATGCTATTGATAAATGGATGCCCTACCTGCTTTGGAGGCACTTCACTATTAAAATAGACCACCACAGTTTGCAATTTCTTTTGGAACAGAAAATAACTACAACCTTACAATAGAAGGGGTTGACTAAGCTGCTAGGGCTAGATTATTCCATTTAGTACAAAACGGGTCTGATAATGGTGCAGCTGATGCTTTGTCTAGGAAAATGGTGGAAGATAAGGCTACATCACATGCTATTTCAATAGTACAACCCCAGTAGATGGAAGAGGTAATTAAAAGTTATGACAAGGATGAGTGGGCAGCTAAGAATCTTACTTCTGCATTGGTAAACCCTGTTGTTGACAGTAAAATCTATGTAACTGGGGACTTATGAGGTATAAGGGTAGATTGTATATTGGGTCATCTGGGGTTTGAGGAAGGAACTTATGCTCAAGTTACATGAAAGTGCAATTGGGGGTCATTCTGGGCAGGCTGGAGCATATCAAATGATGAAAGCCTTGTTCTATTGGAAGGGCATGAAGAGAGACATTACTGATTTGGGGAGGAGCTGTGATATTTGTCAGAAGTGTAAGCATGAGAATGTTGCCAATCTTGGACTTCTACAACCCTTGAATATTCAAAAAGAGGCATGCTAGAGTATTTTTGTTAATTTTATAGAGGGCCTTCTGATGTGAGCCAAATTGTGCATATTTCTTGTATTAGTTTGATCATGTTTGTTAGGTTCAATTGTGTGAAAATGATAATTTTATTGCATAATCCTTTATTTTATTATTTAATTATGGTTCACACTTGTTTTGAATATTTTACGGTGTTTGTTAGTGTTTTTGAACCATTGTAGATCAATTCTATGAGCAAGGAAAGTTCTAGGGTGAGTATGGAGCCAAAATGGACAAGAAGGGATCCCAGAAAACTCGTCGCGTCAAGATTTTGCAGAATGCCAATTATATTCGTATTATTTACTTCGACGCGTCGAAGTCGAGCAACGGTGAATTGCGAAAGAGAGAGAGGGGCACTGAAATTACAAAATGAAGGACGGCGGCAAATTTCCATCAAAAGGTGTTAATTACATTCCAAATTTAATGGCACAATTTTCAAGCAAATTAAAGTGGGACTGCAATGATTTCTTAATGATAAGGGATTGTAATAATTTCTAATCATAAAAGACGGCAAATTCAAAATAAAATAAGTGAAATTCCAATTTCGCCCCGGTTTGACTCGCTGATGCGTAGTATATTTGCAAACAAATAATTCTCGGAGTACGAGTTATCGATCCACAGGGAAGTGGTTGTATCAAGCACTAGTTACTAACTTATTCATTAGAGCTAATCCTAACAATTACTTAGATGGTTGATTGACATAAAATAAATAAAATAAAACAGAGGTTCAGGATTTTGAAAACAATTAGAGAGAAGTTGAGATTCATGGGATTCAAGTATTTAATCACCTAGTGCCAATTATCGTTTGCAATATTTAGTTTGGAATTAAGATTTGTGTGGGAATGCAAAGTGGAATCGAATTACTCCCGTAATCTCTATTCCTAGTGAATTTCCACTCCCATGGCTTAAACACCCAATAAGATCAAAGATCAGCATTCAATTATTCCTAATTACTACCATCTCCCGATTGGCAACAATCTAGAATAAACTTCCCCTAATAAGTTCCCCTTTTCCAAGGACCAACCATTAGGTGCAATCGTGTGTGCCCTAATTTATGCCCCAACTACTCCCATTGGTGACACAAACATGGCTATGAAGCTAGTAACTATGGCCATTAATTACAAGCATCAAACAATATTATCACGATTGCAACACAAGTATTAAACCCAAATAATAATATATTAAAGAAACTGAGAGCTAAGGCACATAGGTTCATAAACACTTTTACCCAAGAATCTCTAAAGAATTTAGCCAAGCATGACTAAATTATACATAGCAAATATAAATAAAGAATTACAAATCATCAAAAGAGTACAAGAATTAACCAGACGATTTTCCCAAATCTCCCTAGTCTTCTTCTTGCTTTCCAAGACAACTTGTGGCTCTTGATTTCTCTCCTTCTTGTCTCCAAGAATCTCTGAATTCTCTCGGTCCCCGTCCTCCCATTAGGGTTGAGGAAGGAGGGATTTTATAGTGGGTACAAAGTTGAGATGAAATAGGAATCTTGTACCAAATTGGACTCAAATTCTAATTCCTATATTTAAATAAAGAAATTGTCGTCTTTAATGATATTTAGAATTTGGAAGATTCCTTGAATTGCTAACTTTTAATATGGAGATATGAGCCTTGAAATCCGCGCAATTGATATTAGGAAAAGAGATCTCGCGCTTGTATTGAATTTTGCCCAGCTGCGCCACTTTAAGCGTCTGTTTTTTTATCCGCGCCACTTTAGGCGTCTGTTTTTTATCCCAGAAACAGACGCATATTCGACGCATCGAGAATTTTCTCGACGCGTCGAGACTTCCTGTGCGCGAATTAATTAGCTACTGGAAAATTTCGACGTGTCGAGCCCTTGGCTCGACGCGTCGAGTCCACTGGGCCCCGAACTCATCCAAAATTGCTCCAAACTCATCCTTGAACTCCCCTTGGTCATATCTTTGACCTAAAATGGTTCAAAAACACTAACAAACACCGTAAAATATTCAAAACAAGTGCGAACCATAATTAAATGATAATAGCAAGGAAAACATGTATTAAGTAAGCAAAATTAAAGAGCTTAATTACTGTGATGATTCAAAATAACCATAAAAACAAGCATAGATGTGATAACATCACTCGTGCTATAAAATCGCGCCTTGGTTCAACTCTAGAGGATATTCAGAGCTCTTTGGAGACTAGAAAGAGAGAAATCAAGAGCCACAAGTTGTCTTGGGAAGCAAGAAGATGACTAGGGTGTAACACCCCCGATTTTAGCAAAAATTAAAAGCTTAAATCATGAAGATAAATCTCACCATTTGATAAAACCAAGCAGAAACTAATATTAAGGTACGAGGATGTTATGCCACATCTATCTAACTATAGATGCACATGCTAGAATCTAAACCAACAATCATCATTAGGTAACAATTCATAAGTCTAGGCTCACAGGCCATAAAACTAGAACTACAGAAAGGTAAGTTACGTTATCTCAGTCCACATATAGCGCTCTCTCTCGATCTACTCAAAACCTGTAAAACATAAGGGATAACACCCGTCAGCGAATAACGCTGGTAATCCACCATTACGCGTTGAGTAACATATAATATAGGTATAGAGAAAAGCATTTGAGACTTTTGAATACAATATATAATCCTTTAAAAATGAGGAAGGAACAACATAAAACTCATCCTCAAGTCACTCTCAATCAAAGACCAATCCCAACAAATTACTCAATGATCAACAAGATCGACAGAAACAACATGCTCAACAACAAGATATATCAAACGATAACCAATCAAGAGACAACATAAGTCACACTCATGAACCATGAGAGACATGAATCACATTCAAAGATGAGTACCAAGTTCCAACCTTATGCCATGTTCAAACCATTCTCTCCAAGCCAACCTTATTACAGTTCCAACCTTTACCTCCTAGTGCCACCCTGTACACCGAGTCCAACCTTATTCCTTCGGAGCGATCCGCCCCCCGCCTGCATCCGCCAACTTTAACCGCCAAACGGGGACACTCGTAGTGTCAATAGTCACGTAGAATAGTATTAATCACGTGATAGTCTATCTCCTTTCATTATTGCCTACCAATCATATAACAATACATAGTCCTCATCATAAAGAATTGAGGCTCATCAATAGCCCAATCAAGTATCAATAAACGGGTACATCACATGTACAAGATCATATCAAGGAATACAATCGATAGATTTCAATGAAAGGCAAGAATAAACCATCAAGGCAACAATACATCAACGATAGACTTTAATCCAAAGACTATCATGATTGGAAACACAAGTTGCCAGTCTTCAATAGGAATAAATGAACAACACATACTAGCATCAACAACATTAGAACTAGCATGTACATCAAAAGGAGAAACATAACGGTTTATCCGAACCTCAATGACTTCACATTAATCCAACGAATCACAATGTTAGACCACAAGCACAATTCAAGACTCATAATCCTATCACGGATACTTAGGACACTGTTCTAGACATACGAAACATCAAAGGAGACACACAAGTGCTCAACGATTCAACAAAACGGATGCCAAAGCATCACGTACCAGTGGGTGAAACGGTGGGTGGACAACCACCCGCCACACCCCCTTATAAGTACCAGCGGGTAGAACCACGGGTGGACCTCCACCCGCGGCTCTGCCCGCCGGTACGCACCCTTCCACCCGCGGGTACATGTACCCAAGGCGAAATTTCCCTTTGGGGAAAAACATCAACAAGGTCATGCTCAAGTCCAAAATAACCAACACCTCACATTCAACAAGGCAATGACTTGAACACATGAATAGCTCAAAAGATAGCATTTAAGAACCCTAGATACAAGCTCTAACATGCATAAACACAAGATTATGCATCAAATCTCACAAGAACCTCAAGAACATCAAATAGAATGTCAAGAATCATCATAGCAAGTTCAAAATAGGTTTTGTAATGCATGGGTTACCTTTGTAGACCAAGATACACTTCCTTTTTATCCCCTAGACTTCTCCTTGAAGTTCCTCATAAACCAAATCTTCTCAACACAACCAAGCATAAAAGAAAAACAACAACTTAGATAAAGACTAGGTAAAGCTACTCAAAAACACCAACTAAGCTAAGATCTTACCCTTCCTAGTGCTTTAATGGTAGAAAGGTGGAATCTTGGAAAGTTCTCTTGCAAGGATGAATGTGGATTTTACTTGGCTTGGAGAGAAAGCTAGCCTTTCTAGAGAGAATGTAGAGTGTCTAGTGTTTTCTTTGCCAAGATAAGAAATGAAGTGGTCTTTATAGTGTGAAACTTGAATACCAAGTAAGGGTGAAAAGGCTAAAATACCCTTACTTTCTCAAAAATGCTAGGAAGACTTCAAAAGGCTAGGTACAACCCATAAAGGTCAAGGTCTTTTCATTTGACTAAACCAATTGACCAAGTAATTGGTCAATTTAAGTCCTCCGACTTTATAATTAAGAAATTGGAAAGGGAAATTCACAAGGAAGATATAGAATTAATTACATAATTAATTCTATTTAAGAATTGGATTTTCGGGGTGTCACACTCTCCACCCCTAACAAAAAGCTTCGTCCTCGAAGCTTGGGTTGCAACGAGGTTCAACAGCAATAATAGTCGGCTTGCAAAACAGCGACAAGGTCTAGAGATAGATTGCAAACAAGGTTTAAGGCAACAAGGTTTTCCACCAAGCAACACCACAAAAACTAAAAGGACTAACTAACCCAAGGTCTAAAGTGTAACACCCCACTTTTCTAACTCTTAATTACATCTCTAAACAGTCATTAACATAAACTAAGCAGTGGAAATCTAGATGATAAGTAGTGGGAGTGTCACCGCTACAACCGCCACTCTTGGGTGATTGCACAGGCGAAAGGGGTAAAACTACAAATATTATTAAGTCTGGGAACTAAAAGTAATAACTGTAAAAGTAAGGGGGAAATACGTCACCCCAAAACAGTCTACAACAATCCATCATCATGAAGTCATAAATTCTAAATCCATAACATCATCATCAATAAAAATTAGAGTTTAGACAGCTCAAACTAAGAGACTAATCTAACTCGGTCTCTTCTCACTGTTGGGCTCACCTGAAAGGGGTTTTGCAAGCAACACATAGACAAACAGGAAAAACGCTCGTTAACACGAAGCTAAGTATAACCACACTCAACCCTGTAAAGCATTCTAGCATGTACTTGGAAAACATTTAATATCATTATATCAATAAACTAATCTCAAAATTATCTTTAGATTATCATATTCTTTCTAGATGCTTGCACCCTATAATAACTGCTGGCATGCTGATATATGTATAAGACTGATAACGTATATTTATCAACATGTAGACTTCTCAAATAGCTTATCAAGAAATTCATGCTTACAGATAGGATCATGTTTAAAGATCATATAACAGGTATTCACATATGATCACACTCTTACGGAACCAATCTCGTGGTTCAAAATCTGTGGAATCAGGTATCGAACTTGTAACACCCGAGATTTTCAAGACTTTTTAAAACTTGTATCAAAGGTGGAATCTCATTAAATCTCAAGAAATAAATACAAGCGTACGGGGTGCTATGCCACACCTGGGCTAGAGAACCCAAGTGCACAGGCTAACTAACTAATATCCTCAAAGCGTAATTACGTAAACGTGGCACGCAGGCCAAAAGGGGAAAACTATCTACTTCTATACTCCAAGTTCTAGCGCGCTCCAGTGACTTAATCTTTTGTGCCTGAAAGCCAAATATATCTGTTCAGCGAGAGATGCTGGTAACCCACTCCAACGCGTTGAAATACAATACATATAGAGATATATATAGATATACGAAAACCATTTTGAGCATGAAGATATATCCTACGAACTCTAGCTTTGAAAACCGGGAATGACTCGACAGATAAGGCCAGACACAAGCAACAGTTATAACGAGCATATGCAGTCCTCATCACATAAGGCAGATAAGGCAAGGCATAAACAATGATCATAACCCAACATGAACAATCCCCAATATAAATCCCATAGTCACATCCCCCAAGACACTCGTAATCACAACTCGTCCATGTCACAACACATAACACACTTTGTTGGCGCCACAGGACCAATCGCATGCCCATACATGAGGGTCACCGCATATAGCTCTGACACGGCCCCGCAGCACCCTACCCCGTATCGCAACACGGAGGGGTCGATCGCAACCGACCGATGAACCGCAGCTCATCATAGTGTTTGATCGCAACCAAACAGTGGACCGCAGCCCAAGAGAATGTCATCTGACCGCAGCCAGGAAAAAGGACGAACCGCAGCTCGTATAGAAACGTTTGATCGCAACCAAACGGTGGACCGCAGCCCAAGAGTATCAATCTGACCGCAGCCAGCTTCTGAACCGCAGCTCAGGATAACCAATCCGATCGCAACCGAATTGGGGTAACACACAC
Organism: Ipomoea nil; assembly: GCF_001879475.1. Classification (NCBI taxonomy): domain Eukaryota; kingdom Viridiplantae; phylum Streptophyta; class Magnoliopsida; order Solanales; family Convolvulaceae; genus Ipomoea; species Ipomoea nil. The sequence goes on from NW_017617781.1 coordinate 227,128, forward strand.
ACATAAGACATAGCAAGCACATGCAACCCACATTACACATTAGGAAGGGGGAGAAAACGTACAACAAAACCTATGCGTGATCCATCACATACTAAGAATAATCCTAAGGGGTTCATACTTCTACCACCTAGGTCAACGGGATACCAATTCAACTAGCATGCAATATAATAGACTCGTAAACCTACGAACGGCACCCGAAATATCAAACTAGACATTGGCACGATGAACGGAGTCCGTTGGGACACCACGGGGATCGGGGGAACATCAAACGGGGAAGCCGGGATCCCGAATTGAGAAAATTTCCAGCGGGTAGCCGGTGGGTGGGGGGCCACCCGCCGGCTGCCCGCCGGAATTACTGTTCCGGGCAGCGGGTCGCAGGCGGGCAGCTGCCCGCCCGCCGGCTACCCGCTGCCGGGCGGTGTTTCACGGCCGTGGGTAGGTGGCGGGTCCCCTACCCCCCACCTACCCCCCACTGACTCTTTTCACACACTTTACGCCCCGGGAACCATTGTGGAACCCGAAACCATGCTTAGACACTTTTCAACGCAATTAACGACAACACGTAGACAATTAATGAATCAAATACAAGAAACGAACGGCACATAACCTATCATGCTTTTCTAAATATAATCAACACCCAAACATGCGATTTCCCCACCCGATAATCCAAGAGTAAGATCATACGATACAACCTAGGGTTCTAATCACTTTTATATCAACAAGAATACGGTTCGTCTTCTAATTGCAAGATTCGGTAAGAATAACACATAAACATCAAGAGCATCACACAATTATCAAGAACAACACATAATCATCAAGAACTCCATATAATCATCAAGAATCTCCCAATATCAAGATTATCAAGATCCCTCATGGGTTCATGACGTCAAACATCAATAATCATCATCATATCTCGCCAATACACAATAATATGGGGGAAACCCTAAGGGGGAATCATAGCTATGAAAATAGGTTTTGTTGAGACATGGGTTACCTCTTAGCCTTAATTAATTCCTTGGCTATGAAGGATCTTTCTTTAAGCTTCCTTGCTTTCTTGATTTCTCCTAAGGGGATTCTTGGAGCTCTTTTGGGGTGGTGGGGCGTTAATCTTGTGGGGAGTTCTAGGTGCCTCTTAAGTCCCCTATTTATATATTTAGGAGTCCTAATTAGGAACTAATATTATAGGCTTGCTAATTCTATTCCTTTTGGAACTAAGGATTGGGTTTAGGGGTTGGGTTTATATATGAGGGCCCACGGGCTATGGTGGGCCTTTTTCCCTAATTAATCATTATAATTTATTGTTTCTCTTGGGCTATTGATTAATTAACTAATTGGTTTTAGGACTCGTAACACGGGGTGTTACACTCTCCCCCCCTTAACAGGAAGCTTCGTCCCCGAAGCTTGGCCCTTAGCATGTCCTCGAGGGTTTGGATGGTTCTCTCTGTTTGGCCGTCTGTGGTGGGGTGAAAGGCTGTGCTTAGTTTTAGTTGCGTCCCCAACCCCGATTGCAGCGATTTCCAGAATTGCGAGAGGAACCTGTAATCTCTATCGGACACAATATTTCGGGGAACTCCGTGGTACTTCACTACCCGGTTTATGTAGGCTTGGGCTAGTTGCGTCATTGTCCATGTTTCCTTCATGGCAATGAATCGTGCCGTTTTGGTCAGCCGATCCACTATGACCCAGATTTTGTCCTTGCCGGTTCTTGTTGGGGGTAACCCTCCGACGAAGTCCATGGATATGGAATCCCATTTTCCTTGTGGTATTTCAAGGGGTTGTACGAGCCCCTTGGGCTTGCATCGTTCAGCCTTTACTTTTTGGCAATTCAGGCACCTGGCCACGAAATCTGCGATTTCCTTCTTCATGTTTGGCCACCAAAGCGTCCTCCTTACGTCTTGGTATAACTTGTCACCTCCTGGGTGAACTGAGTACGGGGAGTTGTGCCCTTCCTCCAAGATCCGTTGTTTCAAGTGAGGGTGCGTTGATGGTACACACCACCTTCCTTTGTAACGGAGACTGCCGTCCGGGCGTGCTTCGAAGGGGCCTTCCTTCCCTTGGGTTAGGTCGTGGCGAATCTTATCTAGTTCCGGGTCCTGATGTTGCCCTGCCTTGATTTCCTTGAAGAGGGCGGGTATGGCTTGCGTGTTGAGTAGGTAGGCATTGGGGCGGGTTTGTCCTTGCTCTATTATTTCTAAGTGTAGTTTTTGGAAGTCCCTGTACAGTTGGTCCGGTAGGACCCACGTGGTGTTGAGGGAATGGTTCGTCTTTCGTCTTAGGGCGTCCGCAACGACGTTGGCTTTTCCCTCGTGGTATTGGATGTCTAGGTCGTAGTCTTTTATGAGTTCTAGCCACCTTCGTTGTCTCATGTTTAGGTCCTTTTGGGTGAAGATGTACTTTAAGCTTTTATGGTCGGTGTAGATTTTGCGTTGTACCCCATACAGGTAGTGCCTCCAGATTTTTAGTGCGAATACGATAGCGGCTAGTTCGAGGTCATGGGTGGGGTAATTCTCTTCGTGGGTTTTGAGTTGCCTGGATGCGTACGCTATTACCTTGCCCTTTTGCATCAGCACGCATCCCAACCCTTTCTTGGATGCGTCACTGTAGACCTCGAATCCTTCCGTTCCGGAGGGGATGGCTAGCACGAGTGCCGTGGTTAGCTTGTCCTTTAATTCTTGGAAGGCTGAGATGCAATCGCTGTCCCATCGGAAGGGGGTTTCCTTTTTCATGAGCTTAGTGAGGGGTTGGGCTATCTTGGTGAAGTCGGGTACAAACCTCCTGTAGTAACCTGCCAGGCCCAGGAAGCTTCGGACTTCCGAGAGTGAGCTCGGCGTGGTCCATTCTCTAATGGCGCGAATCTTAGCGGGGTTCACCCTAATCCCCTCTTTGGTTATCACGTGGCCCAAGAAGGCTACGCTGTCTTGCCAGAATTTGCACTTGGAGAATTTAGCGTAAAGTTGGTTTTCTCTGAGGGTTTTGCAGTGATATGCGAAGGTGTTTCTCATGTTCTTCTTTATTTCGGGAGTAGACTAGGATGTCGTCAATGATCACAATGACGAAGTCATCCAGGTGAGGTCGGAATACTCGATTCATGAGGTCCATGAATCTGGCGGGCGCGTTAGTGAGGCCGAAGGGCATTACGGTAAACTCGTAGTGGCCGTAACGTGTCCGGAAGGCCGTTTTCTGGATGTCTGGTTTGGCCACTTGGATTTGATGATACCCGGATCTTAGGTCGATCTTTGAGAATACCCCTGCCCCTTTAAGTTGGTCGAATAAGTCATCTATTCGGGGAAGGGGGTACCTATTCTTTATTGTAACTTGGTTGAGTTCCCTGTAGTCGATGCACAGGCGCATGCTTCCATCCTTTTTCTTAACGAATAGTACCGGTGCTCCCCATGGGGAGGTGCTGGGTCGGATGTAACCCTTATCTAGCAGTTCTTGGAGTTGCGTTTTCAGTTCCTTCATTTTCTTTGGTGCTAGTCTGTCGGGTGGTTTCGAGATCGGGGCGGCGCCCGGTATGAGGTCTATGGTGAACTCGACCTCTCTGGCCGGGGGTGCCCCGGGAATTTCGTCTGGGAAGACGTCGGTGAACTCGTTTACCACTGGGATGGCTCGTGGTTCGAGTATTTTGGCGTTGAGGTCTTCGACTGAGCATAAGAAGGCCTCGTTTCCTTGGCCCAGATACTTCTTAATTTTCATCATGTTTACAAGCTTGATCCCCGGATCCTGGCGGGTACTGCGGTATGACACCCTCTTACCGTTTGGTCCTCGTAGGACCCCCTTTTGCTCTCTGCACAGGATTTGCGCTTGGAATTTCCCTAGCCAGTCCATGCCCAAGATTACTTGCATCCCATCCAGTTGGAACTGGATTAGGTTGCTGGGAAATTCCACTCCTTGAATGGTGATCATTACATGCTCGTACATGCGATCACATTTTATGATCTCGCCCGAGGCCACCTTGACTTGGAGTCGGACCTTGGTGCTGGCGTTAAGGCCGAGCTGGGCGGCGAACTCGGTTGCTATAAACGAGTTGGTAGCCCCCGAGTCAAATAGTATGGTGGCTGGGGTGGCGTGCACTAGGAAAGTTCCGGAGACTATGTTGCTGTCTCCGATCCTGGCCTTGCTTAGGGTAAGGATCCTTCCCCGGGCAGTCGGCGTGATGGCCGGGTCAAGTGAGGTGGTTTTGGGGTTCTTAGGCTCTTTGGTGGGAATTGGGTGACTTCTTTCGGGATTCCTTTTACACCCCAGTTGCGTCCCTTGGGGCGGGTTCGTTACTTGTTGTAGTTGACATGTCTTGGCGTAGGCTTCTCCGAGGGTCTTTGGTTCTTGAGCGGCCAAGGCCCTCTGGTGTTTCGGGGTTAAAGTCTGCTAAGAATTTCCTGACTTTGATCCCCTCGGTGGATACTAGTTCGGGGGGGAGGCGAGCCAGTTGGCAGAATCGTTGGTAGTATTCTGAGACTGGGGCTGCCCCTTGTCTTAGATGGAGGAATTCCTCGCATGTGGCGGCTTTCAGGTGGTTGGGGTAGAACTGTTCTCGTAACTGTGTTTTTAGGCCTTCCCAGTTGAATCCGGGGTCTTCGTCTCCCGAGAAGGTGGGTGGTTGGTGTGCCGAGACTTGGTGGTGGATCTCCAAGTTCTCGTTTGTTGGTAGAGGTCGGGGAATGACAGTACTTAGTGCCTGGGCGATTTGGGCCAGGCGTTGTAGATTCTGGGTCAGGAATTCCTGAGTAGGGCGTCTCGGTGTTCCTGTCTGTTTCTTCTTGGGTGCCATCCTGGTGGTTAAAGGTTGATATTATTTTGTGTTTTCACCTTGATGTAATAAGCGGAGGAGAGTTTCTTAATATTAGAGTGGGATGAAGTGAGGGGAGGTGATGTGTAGGTTTCTCAATCTCACCGTGCGTCCTAAGATCCCTAAGACCTATGTTCCTAAGTACCTGGAGTTCAAGCCTAATGTCCTAAGGTCCGGTCTTTAAGAGTCTTTTCCTAGGGTCAACCTGGCTCTGATACCAACAGTAACACCCTAGATTTTCAAAACTTTTTAAAACTTGTATCAAAGGTGGAATCTCATTAAATCTCAAGAAATAAATACAAGCGTACGGGGTGCTATGCCACACCTGGGCTAGAGAACCCAAGTGCACAGGCTAACTAACTAATATCTTCAAAGCGTAATTACGTAAACGTGGCACGCAAGCCAAAAGGGGAAAACTATCTACTTCTATACTCCAAGTTCTAGCGCGCTCCAGTGACTTAATCTTTTGTGCCTGAAAGCCAAATATATCTGTTCAGCGAGAGATGCTGGTAACCCACTCCAACGCGTTGAAATACAATACATATAGAGATATATATAGATATGCGAAAACCATTTTGAGCATGAAGATATATCTTACGAACTCTAGCTTTGAAAACCGGGAATGACTCGACAGATAAGGCCAGACACAAGCAACAGTTATAACGAGCATATGCAATCCTCATCACATAAGGCAGATAAGGCAAGGCATAAACAATGATCATAACCCAACATGAACAATCCCCAATATAAATCCCATAGTCACATCCCCCAAGACACTCGTAATCACAACTCGTCCATGTCACAACACATAACACACTTTGTTGGCGCCACAGGACCAATCGCATGCCCATACATGAGGGTCAGCGCATATAGCTCTGACACGGCCCCGCAGCACCCTGCCCCGTATCGCAACACGGAGGGGTCGATCGCAACCGACTGATGAACCATAGCTCATCATAGTGTTTGATCGCAACCAAACAGTGGACCGCAGCCCAAGAGAATGTCATCTGACCGCAGCCAGGAAAAAGGACGAACCGCAGCTCGTAGAGAAACGTTTGATCGCAACCAAACGGTGGACCGCAGCCCAAGAGTATCAATCTGACCGCAGCCAGCTTCTGAACCGCAGCTCAGGATAACCAATCCGATCGCAACCGAATTCGGGTAACACACACACATAACACATAGCAAGCACATGCAACCCACATTACACATTAGGAAGGGGGAGAAAACGTATAACAAAACCTATGCGTGATCCATCACATACTAAGAATAGTCCTAAGGGGTTCATACTTCTACCACCTAGGTCAATGGGATACCAATTCAACTAGCATGCAATATAATAGACTCGTAAACCTACGAACGGCACCCGAAATATCAAACTAGACATAGGCACGATGAACGGAGTCCGTTGGGACACCACGGGGATCGGGGGAACATCAAACGGGGAAGCCGGGATCCCGAATTGGGGAAATTTCCAGCGGGTAGCCGGTGGGTGGGGGCCACCCGCCGGCTGCCCGCCGGAATTACTGTTCCGGGCAGCGGGTCGCCGGCGGGCAGCTGCCCGCCCGCCGGCTACCCGCTGCCGGGCGGTGTTTCACGGCCGCGGGTAGGTGGCGGGTCCCCTACCCCCACCTACCCCCCCTAACTCTTTTCACACACTTTACGCCCCGGGAACCGTTGTGGAACCCGAAACCATGCTTAGACACTTTTCAATGCAATTAACGACAACACGTAGACAATTAACGAATCAAATACAAGAAACGAACGGCACATAACCTATCATGCTTTTCTAAATATAATCAACACCCAAACATGCGATTTCCCCACCCGATAATCCAAGAGTAAGATCATATGATACAACCTAGGGTTCTAATCACTTTTATATCAACAAGAATACGGTTCGTCTTCTAATTGCAAGATTCGGTAAGAATAACACATAAACATCAAGAGCATCACACAATTATCAAGAACAACGCATAATCATCAAGAACTCCATATAATCATCAAGAATCTCCCAATATCAAGATTATCAAGATCCCTCTTGGGATCATGACGTCAAACATCAATAATCATCATCATATCTCGCCAATACACAATAATATGGGGGAAACCCTAAGGGGGAATCATAGCTATGAAAATAGGTTTTGTTTAGACATGGGTTACCTCTTAGCCTTAATTAATTCCTTGGCTATGAAGGATCTTTCTTTAAACTTCCTTGCTTTCTTGATTTCTCCTAAGGGGATTCTTGGAGCGCTTTTGGGGTGGTGGGGCGTTAATCTTGTGGGGAGTTCTAGGTGCCTCTTAAGTCCCCTATTTATATATTTAGGAGTCCTAATTAGGAACTAATATTATAGGCTTGCTAATTCTATTCCTTTTGGAACTAAGGATTGGGTTTAGGGGTTGGGTTTATATATGAGGGCCCACGGGCTATGGTGGGCCTTTTTCCCTAATTAATCATTATAATTTATTGTTTCTCTTGGGCTATTGATTAATTAACTAATTGGTTTTAGGACTCGTAACACGGGGTGTTACAGAACTATTAGTCTGCACACCCTCTGACCAGGATTCCAACCCCGGCGGGAAGTTTCCAACCTCGTAATGTGGGAATACGCCGCGTTACATATACTGGGACCGCAATGCCCATAAATGTCTCCCGAGAGGAACATAGTTCAAACGGTATCCTCCAAAACCTCATCGATATAGATAATACATAATTATATCTCTCATGCATGCAACAATTCTATTACTTCTCAATGCATTAAAGGATGATATACTACATGCTTATGTTTTTTTTTTTTTAAAGTATTCTTGGACTCACGTTGGCCCTTTATGCATCTTTGAAATATGACTCATGTGAAATGTCAAAATGCTCTATAATATGCTTCTAAATCATGTATACACTAACATGAAGTATCCAAAATGTATCAACATGCTCGGTTTGCAAAATAGCAATTTCTATACATTTCACTCAACAAGTATGCTTCTGTTCTCATTGATCAAATAATACAATTTAATCATGATTTCATAATAGATCATATTCTCAAAGGATCATGCTTCTTTACTCGATAAAAACATTATTTGATCACATAATCAACAATTTTTCAAACACAGAGAATTTAGCAAAATATGCACTGTGTAACATTTCTTCACAAAATCCTTCTTAACATACTTGTTCTTAATCCAAATTCCACGAAGTCAAAACCAAAACGTGCGTCGAGACGAGCCCGAAGAGCTGAGCCACAAGGTTCCATAACACACGGTCCTAAACGACACGTAGCTGAGCCACAAGGGCCCGGCCACTGCACAAAAATCTCATCAGAACAATACTCAGGGACCTGGGGCGGGACTCTTCATGGTCCGCCCCTGGAGTCCTGTTAAGAAGTTGGGACTAGGCGACGACCCTCTTCTAGGTCCATGCCCTAATCCCGTGGTGGCACGACTCTAGGCGGCGACCCTTCTGATGGGCCGCGGCTAGGGCCACCACTCTGGTCTGGTGCACACTGTGTTGTGCACCAGATAGCATTTCTCCTGCAAAACTTATCCAAACATGTCCAAAACAATCTCAACAACTCATAAACACATTCCAGAGCATTTCTAACCAGAAACACATCAAAAACTCATAGTTTCTATTCATTTCTACTCAAAACTAGGCTTCACAGAGCCAAATCCAACTAGTTTTGAGACTATTCAGGCTAAGTCTCTAAAGAATATTTGAGCACTTGCACTTCTTATCTCGTGTGTATTCACTTATTCGTATTTTTTGTATTCACCTCTATCTTCTTTGTCTTCAAGTCTTTATGGCTTTTTATAGGCAATCAAATATATCTGTTAGAGTGGGATAATTTGATATTTGAAATTTGAATCTTCATAGCCTGATATTGTTGACAAAAGTAGATCTTCAATTTTGATTTGATTGTCAACTTGCCTGACCAAATAATATTTTATCTCCACTTGATTTTCAAGTTGTTTCTTTAAAATATTATTTTTGTTGTCAATTTGAATTTCCAACGAATCTTTGAAATAAATTCTTCTGATAGAATTTATTTCTAGGATAAGTTTTTATATTCATGTCTTCATAAATATTTTTTCCGTTATGATCAATATCTTCAGGCAATTTTGGATTCTTGTGGCATGTGGGCTGATTCAAAATAAATTCCTTCGAATTTATCCATTTTCAGATCATCTTACTTCTTTCAGATCATCTTACTTCTTTGCCACATTGTGCTCCTTTGACTTAGACACTTCTTGCTTGTTTGACTTGAACATTGTGCTTCTCTGATTTGGTCACATTGTGCTCCTTTGGACACATCGTGCTTGTTCACATTGTGAACCTTTAAGACATTGTGCTCCTTTTCAAACATTGTGCTCCTTTGGCACATCTTGCTTGTACACATTGTGCTCCTTAAGGATATTGTGCTCCTTTGAGAACATTGTGCTTGTCCGAATTCTTGACTTGTAAAAAATGAATCCTTGGGGGGAATTGAACTCGGGTATGATCATTTTAAGTAAAGACATCTACCATTTCACCATTAGGCTCATCCAATCATTTCTTGCAACGCCATTCCTTTATGCTTTTTTCTCGGATGAATACTCGTAGGACCAAAATTAATTTCCCAAATTAATTTTGTTCTTCATATGGTAGATTCCCTTTGACTCGATATTCTGATTTATGATGCCTGTACTAAAAGACCTAAAAACTAAGGGGATCTAAAGTACATTTTGTTCATCAAAACTTACAAAAATATTCCTATCAATTTTCCCCCCTTTTGATGACGCCAAAACCTATACTCAGTCATTTGGCTTGCCTTTTAAAAAAAATTCTTTTAAAAGATTTTATTAACTTTTGACATAGCCATGACGAGTTTAACATTTGATTTTGACTATAGGAAAGGTATTTTTAGCAACTAAGTTCCTATTCGCATTTTTGGATTTTAATGATAACGAAATTTTGTAATTTTCCAATTTATGCGATTTGATACAATCTAAGCTAAAAATATTACCTTTCAAGACATACAAAATATCAATAGATAAAAGAGGAAAACTTAATAGCATCATAAACAGATAATTCGAATCATTGCAAATTGTTCCATGATCATGAGTTCGTAGACCATTCAAAAAACATTGTGACAATAATCATACAAATCACTTGATTATTCTATTTCTCCTTTCTTCTAGAACATGATTTATATGATTCTTAACTTCAATGAATTTGTCACTAATGGCATAATCGTTGCATACCTTCCCAATGTCGTAGTAGTTGAATGCTTCAATGATATTGTTCCCGGGCAGTATACCTTCTTCATACCATATGATGCACTCTTCTAGACTCCTATCTCCTTGAAGCTCGGCATCATTGACTTTGATATAGTCTTTAAGCACCATGATCATCAAAGCTCTTGCATAGCTTTTGATCCTCCTGAAGTTCTCATTTGAAACCCACAAGTTTTGGTCACTTGGACCACTCTTCTTCATTCCCTTTGGTAGGTCATTCAAGGTTGCCAATCTTGGCATTTCAACTCTACCATCTCTTGGTGTGGATTCCAAATAGAGAGCTGCTTTGTTGTACCAATTGATTTGTTCCTGATTTCCACCTGCACAAACAATTTCACGAAATGATCGGTTAGTGGTATTTGTACTGCTTGATCAACCTGGACTGGCAGCATCACCACCAAACCAATATTCCATTCCTCCTCTTCTTGCAACATTGCTTCTGCCAGCAGATCTGCCTCCTCCTCTACTACTGCTTGTACCAACATTTCTGGTAGCCATGGCAGTCATAATCATTTCCAGCATGCCTTCCAAATGACTGAATCTCTCTTCCCCCTTTTTGGCGTAATCAATGAGTGTAAATACGGACTCAGGAAGAGATGAACACAGATTCAGAGATGTTTTCATATGAACCTCGAAGGCAGCCTACTTTGGTGTTGATGGAGATGAGATCTGTGTGGACATCACTAATCTGCTTCTCATGTTGATGAACCACATTAAGAATTCCTTGACTTTGATTCACGGCAATTGCTTCATTGGCTTTTCCAGAATTTTTGAGGATTTGAGATAGTTGGATATAGAACTCATTGAGTTGTCCTTTGACATTTGTATTCAATCCACCAACTTGTCTCTCAAGTGCTTGATGTGTGTCAACAAGTGTTGTTGACTCCTTCGGTTTTCATCAAATGAAGTTTTGAATTTTCCTCCTTGAGTATTGACAACATGATCCACATGAGTGTAGATACCTTGAATCATACTCTCCATTCGGTCAACTAGGTTTAGTACAACACTTTCCAGATTTTTCAATTGTGCATTTGAGGATGTGCCATCAAGATTTTGCTCTTCTTGGGTTGCGGGAATACATCTTGCTCCTTCTTGAGCAGAATTATCTCCAAGCATGTGAGATTGTGCTTGATTTTCTAGTACATTCCCTTCTTCTTCTGGCGTGTGTAACACGTGTGTGTCACCTTGCATACTTTCTGCATGAATTGATTGAATTTCACTCGTGTGATGGCTGACTTGCATGGCATGATGTTCTTGGCTAATTTCGGTTTGATTCAACACACTAACATCATATAGGCCACTGTCCATCAAGTGTGGATGTACACCATGTGTGACATTTTCTCCTTCTTCGTTTCTAGTAACCTCAATAAGATGATCAAAATCATCAATATCAACTAAAAAATCATCTTCAGTTGGCATGTTTCCTTGGACTGTGTTATCATGAAAAGTCTCGGCCAACTTGGCTTTCAGTTTACTCACAAATACTCCATTTACGATAGAGATCAAAGTTGCATGGCCAACATCTAAACTGCCAATCCATTGCAAAGAAAATGCTTCATCTTCTTTCATACTTGGTCCTCTTGTCATCAACTCTTGATAAGAGTCAAGTCTCCAACGTCTCCAATTGAGAACTCTTTGATATTCATTCACCAAGATCAAATCAAGTCCATCAACTTGATATATCTCCTCATTCATCACTGTCTCCAATTCGGCTATTCGGGAAAAAAAGGGTTCAAGATATTTTGGCTTGTGTTGGGATTAAGGTTTGAGGTAAGATTGTGACTTAGGGTGGGATTTTGGCTTGTGGTAGGATTTTGGCTTGAATTTGGTTCGTGACTAGAGGTAGGATTCTCAAGAGATTGGGTTGTGGATTGAGGATTTAAGCCAAGGATTTCTGCTACTGGCCTTTTCCTAGCAAGAATACCTCTCAGTTTTCTCTTTCTTTTGGAATTCAACTCGGTTGACACTTCATGGTCTTTATATAGAATCCGGTTATTTCCAAATGGCTTTCTAGACCTCATTGGCAATCCTTTTCTTTTGATGATCTCTCCAATAAGTAACCCGAACCCTAGAATATGGTTGAACTTGCCATTCCTAATCTTTGCACCTTTCACAAAATGTGCAATCCGGCTTAAAATGAGCTTAATCTAGTCACCCCTAACATCATTCATCAAAGCATGCAAATATCCAATTCTCACTAGTGATATGTCCTCCATACTATTCAGTTTGCATAAGACACATTTGTAGATGATTTTGACTAGCATTTCATATTCTAGCTTCAAGTAAGATTTGTGACCGGAAAGGTTGGGTTCGAGATATGCATTCTCATTTCGGATTTCTGCCCAAATTTCCGTGTGATCATATGTGTGTATATCTAAGTCCAACAGTGGTTGTTCTGGACTAGATATAGGAAGTCCAAAAGTTGAATGCAACTCTTGTTCATCAATGGTTTTGAGAGTTCCATTTACGGTGGACTCAATGGTCCAACCAACAACTTTGGCATTCACATAAAAATCTGCTACATCTTCATCATAAAATCCTGAGTATGGATAAGAACATAACCTCATAAGATTGCTACTTTGAAGTGCATGGATGATTCTTTGTGCTAGTTCGGAGTTCTTGGCCTCCTTGAGAAATCCGTGGGGGTCAAAACTTCCTCCGGCTTTGATTCCAACTGCTAGCTTGGTGAGATTGAGTTGTGTAGGTTGTTCCTCATTAGGTTGAGAGCTTGAATCTCCAATGGTTGCCATAATGTATTTGATACTTTGATTGAGATTGAGAGAGATGGAGCTTGAGAGTTATTCGGCTATGGAAGATGGAATGTTTTGGAGGATTTTGAGTGGAAGAGGTGGCTTTTCGACCGGTTGGGTGGAAAGGGGGTGCCTTTACAAAAATATCCTCAAAATTGAATTTTGACTTTTAATAGGTGAGGGTTATTTTTGATATTCCAAGGGTCTCCAACCTTTGACCTAACTGATAGTTAGTTTAGGTTATATATTCTCCATCCAATTTGTCTGCTGATGTGGCGCCAAAAATTTAGATACTCGGACTGATTTTACCTGAAATAAAATTCATAGAGCACTAAATCTGTTCCGAAAATAATATATGCATGTACATATATACACGTTTTATGTAGTTGGGAGAAAGAGAAAAATTTATTCTTTTTAGACAATTTATTATGTGCAACTACCATAAAATGGTGTTCTCATTTAAGATAAACTCATCATCATACTATATTGTCAACTCTTAAATGGTAAAGATTGTGTAAATGTAAACAAATTTTATTTGTGCATATATGTATATATAAATATATTGATACACGGTTGAAAAGGCATGCATGCATTATGTGCTTTATCAACATTTAATTGAGATAGGTAGACTTAAATGTTAAGATGTGACATATTTTGCATGTGGGACACATAGGCACGAAACTAATTAAATCAGATAAAGTAATGAATTTTTCAGATGAAAATTGAGATTTTAATTTAAATAGAGTTTAGAAACTTAGCTCAATTCAATCATGCCCATCTCGTGTCTTAATTTAGAAAATCTTGATTCACACAGAGGCTTTGTGAGAATATCAGCTATTTGATCTTCGGTCGGGATGTATTCTATTTTCAATTCCTTCTTTTCGACATGATCCCGGATAAAGTGATGTCTCACATCAATGTGTTTTGTTATTGAATGTAACTTGGGGTTGTGTGTTATGGCTATGGCACTTGTATTGTCACACAATATGTTGACATTTTCACAATTCACGCCATAATCTTTCAGTTGTTGTTTCATCCAACGAATTTGCGCACAACAACTCCCAGCAGCTATATATTCAGCTTCGGCTATACTCGTAGCTATGGAGTTTTGCTTTTTTGCTAAACCATGATACCAATCTTCCCCCTAAGAACTGGCATGTCCCTGAGGTACTTTTTTGATCGATTTTACATCCTGCAAAATCTGCATCTGAGAAACCAGTTAGTGTAAAATTACCTTCTTTGGGATACCATAATCCCACATTGACTGTTCCTTTTAGGTATCAGATGATTTTCTTGGTAGCAAAAAAATGACTTTCTTTCGGCTTTGATTGGAACCTAGCACATACTCCCACTGAATAAGATATATCTGGTCGGCTTGCAGTGAGGTATAGTAATGATGCAATCATCCCTCGATTTTGTTTCGTCAACGTCCTTGCCTTCATCATCTTTATCCAATCTTAAAGATGTGCTCATCGGGATCTTGATTGAAGATTTTCCATCTTGACCAAATTTCTTTATAAGATCTTTGGTGTATTTGGCTTGATTGATGAATATTCCTTCGTTGAGTTGCTTTACTTGTAATCCAAGAAAGTAGTTCAACTCTCCCATCATGCTCATCTCAAACTTATTCTGCATGAGCTTAGAAAATTTCTCACATAAAGTTTTATTAGTACTTCCAAAGATAATATCATCAACATAAATTTGTACCAATAAAATGTGATCATTTTCTTGAATTCTAAATAAGGTTTTATCAACAAGGCCTTTGGTGAAACCACATGTAACACCCCGTGTTACGACCCCTAAGATCAATTAAATCATTTAATCAATTACCCAAAAGAAAGAATTAAATCACAATAATTAATTAGGAAGGCCCACCATAGTCCACGGGCCCTTATCCCTAAACCCAATCCTTAGTCCCAAAAGAAATAGAATTAGCTAGCCCATAATATTAGTTCCTAACTACGACTCCTAAATATATAAATAGGGGACTTAAGGGGCACCTAGAAACCCCCCACCACAAGAATAACGCCCACCACCCCAAAGAGCTCCAAGAATCCCCCTAGAAGAAATCAAGAAAGCAAGAAAGCTTAAAGAAAGACCCTTCATAGCCGAGGAATTAATTAAGGCTAAGAGGTAACCCATGTCTCAACAAAACCTATTTTCATAGTTATGATTTCCCCCGTAGGTTTTCCCCATATTATAGTGTATTGATGATTTGTGATGTTATTATTGATGATTGATGGGATAATTCCATGGGTGATCTTGACATCGGGGGATTCTTGATAACTATGGTGTTCTTAACGATTATGTGGAGTGCTGGTAGATGAATATCCCAAAAATATTCCTTCATCTGCACGCTCATCAAAAGTCTTTAGATATGTTTTACTATCATCAAAAGTATGGAAATAGTTGAGTTTAGGTTTTCTCCCTTTCCATAATTCGTACGGAGTCTTATTGTAAGACTTGTGTATCAAGCTTCGATTTTGCGTATAGCAAGCAGTGTTGATCGCTTCAGCCCAATATCTTTTAGGTAGCTCGGCTGATGTAATCATCACTCGTGCGGCTTCTTTTAGCGTTCTATTTCTTCTTTCGGCTACACCGTTTTGTTGAGGTGTACGTGCGGCAGATAATTGATGTAGAATTCCTTGAGAATTGCAGTAGGCTTCAATTACTTGATTCACGAACTCAGTTCCACGATCAGTTCGTATTTTTGCAATTTTCAAGTCTTTCTCGTTTTATAGTAGCTTAAGCAGTTCTGGCAACTTTTGCTCCACTTCATTTTTCTTCTTGAGAAATATCGTCCATGTGTACCTGGAAAAATCATCAACAACAACTAGTGTATATTTCTTACCACTTAGACTTACTGGGTCTACTGGACCGAATAGATCCATGTGTAGTAGACTTAGCGGTCTTGTTGTAGATTCTTGAGCTTTGGATTTGAAATATGACTTGACTTGTTTTCCTCTTTGGCAAGCATCACATATTTGATCTTTCTTGTATACAATGTCGGGTAGACCTTCAACGAGTTTGTTTCTTGCTAGCTTGTTGATAGTCTTGAAGTTTAGATGATTCAACTTCTTATGCCATTCCCAACTTGTTGCGTGTGAGTTGTTTGCTAATAGGCACACTGATTCTTTTGTTGTGTTCCAATCCACCACATACATATTTTTCTTCCTTATTCTTTCGAGCACAACTTCTCCCGGGGAATTATTCTTCACTTGGCATTTGTCTTTGAAGAACTCTACTAGATATCCTTTGTCACAAAATTGACTTGTGCTTAACAAGTTGAATTTTAGACCTTCAACAAAGGATACATCTTCGATTTTTAAACCATTGCGAAATATTGTACCAATTCCTTTGGTTATGCCGTATCGTTCATTTCCACCGAATACGACTTTTTGTCCTTCGATATTTTTAAGATTCACAAGACTAGATTTATTTCCAGTCATGTGTCTAGAACATCTACTATCGAAGTACCAAACTTCCTGCAAATAAATTACACATTTTTAGGTACCCAACTTGATTTGGGTCCTTGGGTGTTAGTCATTTTTGGTACCCAAATCCACCTTGTACTCACGGATCTAAGTCTAGGTGATTGGTAACCATTAAACACATTATAATCATATTTAATTGTTGAAAACATTTTTTGTGCCGGTTTTTGAAAATTGACTCGATTTTTTGGCACGTGGGAGGTATATTGTTTGAGCCTATGATAGGCATTAAATCTGGACTTAGTCCATGGTTTAATATCATCAAACGAATCTTGTTTAGAGGGATAAAATCTCCCTGCCTCAATTCTTGGATTACTTCCCATTCTCCTATGAGGGCTTTGTGCACTAGACTCATTGGTGTATTTCCATTTAGGAACAAACTATTGTCTTTTTATATACTGTTTAGGCGAAATATTGTTTCTTTGAGGCTTCGGCCTAACAACATTAATTTTGACATTAGTTTGGTAACCAATTCCTTGTCTCACTGTGCTTTCTTGACCTTTTACAAATTTTACTACTTGGACTTTATTATTTAAAGTAGTAGTAGAATTGGTCAATTTCTTAGAGGCTTGAGAACACGATGGATCATAACCAAGTCCGGTTTTATCACTTGAGGGTTTTTGCATATTTACCATTTTGTCCATTATTTTGGATGAATGTGTAAATGTTGCTATAACCTCTCTAAGGTTGTGTTCTCTCACTTCCCTTGATTTACACTCTTCTTGAAGACAAATAATTTTATCTTTCAAGTCTTTCACTTCAAGTAGAGCATTTTGCAATTTTTTATTTATTTGATCTTTTTCAAGAATCAGATGATTATTGCGCTCTTTGAGTTGAGAGTGAGTGTCCATTACGGTTTGACATTCTTCCATTAAGTGAAAGAAGGACTCTCTAGAGAATGAAGAATTTACAGAGTCGTAAGAGTTAGATGTTACCTCATTTTCTTCATTTTCATTTGCTATAAGACACATGTCCTCGTAGGGTGTGTTGTTGGAAATACTCATGCAAAACATTGCATTGTCATCCTTTGAGGTGTCACTTTCATCACTTGAAGATTCTTCTGACTCACTTGTCTCAAGTGGGTCACTAATGAGTGCTTTTCTTCTTTCCTTTGTAAATCTTTTATCTTTGGTCTTGAATTCTTCCTGTTGAGAGTTAGAAGTATTTGTGTATTGACTTTTACTTACCTTGGTGTGTGGAAAACTTGTTGCAAAATGTCCAGGCTTTCTACAGTTGTAGCACAAATTCGAGTCTTCCTCAACCATTTCTTTCTTTGAATTCTTTGTTGCATTCCACGATTTCCCTTGTGGATTTTTCTTGTAGTTGCTTCTCTTCATGAATTTCCTAAATTTCTTGACAAAGAGAACAAATTGATCATTAGGCAATAATTCAACATTTTGTACTGACCTTGAGGTTGATGGTTGCTCGGCTAAGAGTGCGTTGTCCTTCACCAATTTGAATGAGCGTTTCCCAAACTTCCTTCGCGGATTGACATTTTTGGACTTTTGGAAATATCGTGTCATCGATCGATTTAAACAAAATATCCTTGGCAATATTGTCCAAGTTATTTCTTGTTCTATCTTCACGAGACCATTCCGCTTTCGGTTTTGGAATGTATTGTGGAGTGTCACTTGTTTGTACGGATGAAGTGTTGACTTGTAAAATCTCAATAGGACCACTTGTAACCACTTCCCACATTTCATCATGTAGCGCGGATAGGTGTACCTGCATGCGAATTTTCCAATCATCAAATTTTTCTAAGGAAAACAATAAGTTTTGGGCAAGAGCTATATCTCTTTTCATCATCTTGATTTTTCGAGATATGTCTAACAGTCAAAATTGACTCAAATAGACAACCGCTCTGATACCAATTGTTGGTCCCGATAGGGTGGTGAAAGTCTAGAGGGGGGGGGGGTGAATAGACTTTCAAGCTTTTTCACAATTAATAACTCTTTGGTAACTTCAACTCTAAGTAACAAGTAAATAGAGTAAGCTTGAACTGCACAGCGGAATAAATAAGTGTAAAGAGTTATGCCCAATTAATAATTTGAATCACATGCACGTGTATAGCAAGTTTAAATGAGGTGAGAGGATGAAGTGGATATCTTGAATATTTAAAGGAGATGGTTCACTCAATATGTAACAATAATATTCAAGATTGTAAATAAGATGTCGTGTCACGTCGACCGTGTGACGAACGTCACATGCAGCACGTCAAACTTGCTTAGAATAATTCAATATTTAAGCTCGAGAAGTTTGAGTCACATGCATACGTGAAAACATGCTAAACCCGAAAGATTAAGATTAACTGTGAATAGTAAACGAGTTAGTCGAATAAGATAGATAGA
This sequence comes from Ipomoea nil, assembly GCF_001879475.1. Lineage (NCBI taxonomy): Eukaryota > Viridiplantae > Streptophyta > Magnoliopsida > Solanales > Convolvulaceae > Ipomoea > Ipomoea nil. Next base: position 245,774 of record NW_017617781.1, read on the forward strand.
TAGAGCAAATTATGTAAGTGCGGTATGTAAATGAGAGAGGCAATTTGTAGTGGTTCGGAAGTGGCGTAATCTTCCTAGTCCACTTTACTCCATTCACTTCTAGGAGTAATTCACTATTTTCCACACACAGTTACAATAGTGAATAAGCGCTACACAAGCACTTCTTCCGGATGTCTTGCACACAGCTACACCCAACTCCGAGTGTGTCGCACACAGCTACACTCAACTACGAGTATTTCGCACACAGCTATACTCAACGCCAACTAAGTGTTTTGCACACAGCTACACTTAGCAACTACGAGTGTTTTGCACACAGCTACACTCACTAGAGTATTTTGCACACAACTATACTCTTTTTACAATTACAAATACAAAGATAATTGTATCTCTCTCCAACTAATTTTGAGACTATTCAGACTAAGTCTCTAAAGAATATTTGAGCACTTGCACTTCTTATCTCGTGTGTATTCACTTGTTCGTAATTTTTGTATTCATCTCTATCTTCTTTGTCTTCAAGTCTTCATGGCTTTTTATAGGCAATCAAATATATCCGTTGGAGTGGGATAATTTGATATTTGAAATTTGAATCTTCATAGCCTGATATTGTTGACAAAAGTAGATCTTCAATTTTGATTTGATTGTCAACTTGCCTGACCAAATAATATTTTATCTCCACTTGATTTTCAAGTTGTTTCTTTAAAATATTATTTTTGTTGTGAATTTGAATTTCCAACGAATCTTTGAAATAAATTCTTCTGATAGAATTTATTTCTAGGATAAGTTTTTATATTCATGTCTTCATAAATATTTTTTCCGCTCTGATCAATATCTTCAGGCAATTTTGGATTCTTGTGGCATGTGGGCTGATTCAAAATAAATTCCTTCAAATTTATCCATTTTCAGATCATCTTGCTTCTTTGCCACATTGTGCTCCTTTGACTTAGGGACTTCTTGCTTGTTTGACTTGAACATTGTGCTTCTCTGATTTGGTCACATTGAGCTCCTTTGGACACATCGTGCTTGTTCACACTGTGCTCCTTTGGCACATCTTGCTTGTACACATTGTGCTCCTTTGAGAACATTGTGCTTGTCCGAATTCTTGACTTGTAAAAAATATGTCTTTGGGAGGAATCGATCTCGAGTATAATCATTTTAAGTAAGGATTTCTACCATTTCACCGTTAAGCTCATCCAATCATTTCTTGCAACGCCATTCCTTTATGCTTCTTTCTCGGATGAATACTCGTAGGACCAAAATTAATTTTGTTCTTCATATGGTAGATTCCCTTTGACTCGATATTCTGATTTATGATGCTTGTACTAAAAGACCTAAAAACTAAGGGGATCTAAAGTACATTTGGCTCATCAAAACTTACAAAAATATTCCTATCAAATACATTTTGGCTTAAAGCATTTGGGTACAAAAAGATTGGTTCGCCATACTAAATAGACCCGAGCCCGTTTTAAAATAAATAGATATATAAATATTTTTAATAAAAACATTTAATATCGGGACGATAATTAATTTTAGAAAAATACGGGGTGTCACAAAATGAGATCAGGAAAATGTAATGGAATAAAGGGTTTATATAGGGTTCAAAACCCTAGGATGATTCGCAATGATTGGTTGAGGGAAAATGGGTAATTTCCCCAAGCTAAAAGATGACTTTATAAGGGATTTTGGATGTCTTGTGGTCCACCATGTATCATGAACCATAGGCTAGAAATTACATTTCTTTATTACTTTGGGGTGGAAAGTGAATTTTCCCAAAAGTTATATGGATGAACACTTGTTCAAAATTCTCTTTTGAAATCTCCCGGTCTCACTCGGATAAAATTCTCGATTTAAATCTTGGTATGCAAAGTACCCGAAAACTTTGGAATTTTTGAATAGACTTTGTTTCTTCGGTGTCGAATTCATTTCGAAATGCGACAAAAATTATTTTATTCATACACCGATTGATCGCAAAAATTTTTATTGGAGTGAAAAAGCTACTTTGGGATTTCTTAATACTGGATTTATAAAATGATATTTCGGGTTGTTACACTCTATCCCCCTTAAAAGGAGTTTCGTCCCGAAACTTAAAAGAACGGAGTTTCTCTTGGAATACTAAGAAGAAATGGAATCTCTGAGTTCCAAACAAGTACCGAAGCAACTAAGGCTCTAAACTCAATCTAACTGCTAGAATTCACTAGCTCGAAGTTTCTTTGTTACTTCTCTTATTCTTATCGTTCTTACCACTTCTTTGGTCTCCACATTTGAACTTCTACGTTTTCTCTCATGAAAACTGAGAGTGTTTCACAAACACTTTTCTTTCTTATTATGTAGCATCATGCTCGTCTTTACTAGGGTCAGATACCCACAACGTTCAAACTAAAACCGATCTCAACCTCTCTTGCTTGAACTACTATGTACTTCCTTACATACTGTTTACTGTTCTCACCTCTCAAGGATAGGTCACACGTAATGAGATCTAATTCTCATAACATTACTACGTTCACTCTGATCATAGTTGATAACTTCAACTACCTCGATCCTTTCATTTGTTGTCATCACTTCCTCATCGTTTACTTAATCTTTTAACTATTGATAGCAAACAAAATCAACCTTCATTACCGCTTTCACTTCTCAAGTTCATCATTCGATTTCTACTATCATACTAGACATAATGTCGTAGCCCTTCTTTCATACCATACATGGATACTCATCTTAGGGATATATCAACCCTTCTGACCACGTAATGTGATCCAACTCACTCTTAGTTCTCTTTATTGTAGACCAAAAGTAGCAACTCTCTTTCAATCTGGTTCAGTGTATTCCTTTTGGGGCTTCTTTACTAATTCCAGGGTATAACTTATCCCTTTGCCAAGTACTTTGTTCTAAAACTTCCTGATAATACTTAACCATCGTTTCATCTGTCAAGTGATTTTAAGATAAAGTGTCGTGCCTCCGTTAACACAAGTTCTTAACTATCCTTGTTACTTTTACCAATTGCTACTCATCTCTTACTAGCCTTGTTTACCTTCTCTACCTCAAGGGAATTCCCCACACAGGAAACACAACCATACACCTTCTCTACACTTTAAATCTTCACCTAAGTTAGTCATCAGTGCCAACTTATAAATCTCTTTTACTAAGTCTTTTCCAAAACTTATTTTAGTTCGATAAACTCTGACTTGATTATTCCCCTTCTTACTAATATTTACTATCGCATTTTTACGAAACTCTTAACGTTACTTTCTTCCTTGCCTTAGCCACGTTCATCCTTTCAGAAGTCCTTCGATGCAAAGTCTCATTCTTCTTCAAGAAAGTTAAACGATTGTGTTAATCGTTTAGATTTACTTCTGCCAACCTCATTCCTTCAATTACCCAATCATTCTATCATAAGTTCAACTACTTCTTTTTTCATTCTCATTACCAACATTCTTCTTTAAGTTCTCACATAACTTATCCTCCTTTAAATTTACGTTCTTTTACTTGTCCCTTTTTGCTTAGTTCTTTCCTTTACTTCTTCACACTTCATGGGAACCCACAACTTACTGACAACGCTTCTTACTATCTTTATATCTTTCATAGCCCAAAGTTACCATCCATCGTCTTAGACTTTCACACCTTTGGAGTTCACAACTCCTAGCTCATCTCCTTCTTATCTTCTAAAAGGTATATGGTACTGCATTCTGTTGGTGTAATCTTGTGACACCCCAAAATCCAAATCCAATTAACGGATTAATTAAGTGATTAATCCTATTTCAATTAGTGAATTAATTCCGAAATTCAATACTTGGGGACTAATAATTGACTAGTCAACCCCAAAGTCAAAGTTGTACCTTGAGCTTTGTAAGGAGTTCCCTTGTTCCTTACACTTCCTAATGTTAGTAAGGGCATTCTTGACCTTTCACATGGTGTTAGTATTGTAACCTAACCTAGTAGACCATCTTCATTCTATCCTTACACTTTCTAAAAATCTAGCTCTACCTTCTCTCTAAAAAGGTGAGTAGCTTTTCTTCCAAGCCAAGTTGGAGCCTTCCAAGACTTCAAGAGTTGCTTCCAAGATTCAACCTTTCTTATATTTGGGCATCAAGGAGGGTAAGATCTAAGTTCATCTTGTGTTTTTGGTTTCATCTTAAGTGTCTTTTCTTAAAGGTAGGATCTTTATGATCTTATGGTTTGTTCTTGAAGTGGGTTTGGGAGGTGAGCCTTGAGAAGAGCTTATTAAGGTGTAAAGTGAAGTCTTTAGTCTACAAGAGGTAACCCATGCTCTACAAAATCTATTTTGCTTACCTATATGTGATTGCTTGGATTCTACTTGTGTTATTGCTATGAAATGTGAGTGTTGATGCATGATCTTGTGAAAAATGCATATCTAGAGCTTGTGTTTAGGGTTCTTGTGTGCCATTGCTTAGCATTTCCTTTGATTCAAGTCATTTTTTTGTATTTGGTGAGATTTGGCATGTTTTGGACTTGAATTTGAGTTTGGAGAAGAAAATCCCCGAAGGGATATTTTGTGGTACAGGGATGTACCCGCGGGCAGAACGGCGGGTAGGCGTCCAACCCGCCGCCCACCCGCGGGGTACAATGGCCGGGCAGCCTGTACCCACGGGCAGAACCGCGGGTAAAGGCCTACCCGCGGGTACATGTTTTGATGGATGGCGGGGATTTGTTCCCCGTGATTCTTTTGACTCGGTATCTGGTTTTTTGACTTCCCGATGTTCTTTTGTGGAACTATTTGAGTGTCTTCTTGATGTTTTGTATGTCTAGAACTATGTGGTATGTATCCCTGTAGGTCTTTGGTGTCTTGAATCGTGCTAAGTGTTCAACATTGTGTTTCGTTGAACCGTGATGAGTGTTGTGTGTTCCTCGGAACTACGTTTGGTTTACCCGTTTGATAAGCATGCTAGTTCGGTGTTTAAATGCTAGCGTGTGTGTTGTTTGTACCTTCTTATTGCAACGGCCAAGCGTTCCGATGCTACCGATGTGGAGATCGTGGTCACAAAGTCGCAGAGTGTCCCCAGCAAGTTGGTCAGAGAGCGTTGTCGCCGCCCCCAGGAGCCGGAGGAGCATCAGGTGGTAGTTCAGGTCGTGGAGCAGTTGGAGCTAGGCCACCTGGGAGAGTCTTCGTGATGGCGCGATCAGAGGCTGAGTCTGAGGGTTTGGTGGAAGAAGAGTTGGCAGGTAATCCCTTTTTCCCTAGTCTATCTTCGTTTTTCGCGAGTATCGTGTTCTTTGTTATCTTGGGTGTTGTCTTGTGTTTCGTTGTTGTCTATTCCAGTTACTTGGCAATCCTTGACATGTTTTCTTTGGTAGTAATTCTTTTGGAGCTTAGTGTAAACTCTTCGTGCTAAGTGACTTCCTTAGTTGGCATATAAGTTTCGTTGTGGAGTTAGCCATCCATCTTTGGAATGAATTGTGCTTGGGTTAATTCCATTACCTTTGTAATTGGTCATTCTTGCAACCTTCCCTTTGTGAACCCTCTAAATTTTCCAAGTATTCTTTGAAATTGGAGATAGTCAATCCTTGCCAAAAATCCTTTCTTTTATAGCTTAAAAACCAAGCCAAAATGTTTAATTATAACCCTTGAGTTTCAAACCCAGGCCTATTCTTTGTTAAACCAACCTCTAAACCACTTGAACTAATTGTCTTTCTTAAAACCTACTCAATTCCAATTCCATCTAAACCATAAATTCCCACTTTACCAAATCCCCAAATTAAATCATCTTTTTCCCCAATTTTTCCCACAATCCCTAATTTCCCAATTTCTTCCCTTCTTCTTCTGCCTACCCGTGAGACCACCCCCACCCGTCACCCACCGCCAGCCCGTCGCACCACCACCGACGCAGCAGCCTGCCGCCGCCGCTGTACGCCGCCTGCCGGAGACCCGCCCTCGCGCAGCTTCATCGCCGAGAAGCCGAGAGCGAGAGAGAGAGCAGCGAGGCCGAGAGAGGGAATCGCGAGAGAGAGAGAGAGGAGAAGAAGAGGTAGTGTTGTGGGCTTTGTTTGTTGAGCTTTGGGTCATCTCCTACCATGCCTAGAAGGTCAAGTTTGGCTAGGAAAGCGGAATGGGTGGATACCCACTACCTTGTTCTTGAAGGTAAAGCTTTTGATCCGGAATCTTTTCCTAATTCTTAGTTGGATATGCTTAGATTCCAGGGTTTGTTAGATGGGTTTCTCGCCATAAAGGCCGAGACTTACCCGAGTTTGGTTAAGGAATTTTATCGTCACATGGTTGTGACAAAGGAAGGTGATAAGCTTGAGATCACTTCTAAAGTGAGAGGTGTGAAGGTTGTGCTTTCTGAAAAGTGGCTGGCTCAGGTTTTGAGTTTGACTGCTTCAGGAGTTGCTCAGTATAGTGGCCATTCTTGGATTAGTACGGATACCATGGGGTACCGGGACTATTTGAGCTACTTGTTGGGCCGTACGAGTGGTTTCACTCAAGCTTCAAGGCCGGAGAAAAAGTAGTTGTCTGCGGAACAAAGGATTCTGGTTATGTTGGTATCGGATTGTTTGTTGCCTAACAACAACAAGAGCAAGTTGTTGGGGAAGTTGGAGTGCACTTTTGCCTTTTGCCTCAAGAATATGGTTAGGTTCAACTTGCCAGCTTTGATGTTGCAACACATGGTTTTCTGTCGGGATCACAATCGGAAAAGCCTACCGTATGGGATGGTGTTGAGTTGGATCTTGGTTAGGAAGGGTGTCAGTGTGGACACCATAGCAGTGGGAAAGTTGGTGTTGGATGACACCAATCTTCGGAGTTGTAATTTGTTTCAGGTGGATGATGGTGAGTACATCACGCTTGAAGAAGTGGCAAGGAAAGCACCTGAAGAAAGAGCAGAGTTGGTAACCGAGCTGGGAATCTGTGACACCCCAAAAATCCACATTCAATCCATGGATTAATTGAGTAATTAATCCTATTTTATTTGAGGAATTGTTTCCTAAAATCCTGATTTTTAATACTCAAGGACTAGTATTTGACTAGTCAACCTTTAAGTTGTGTTGTACCTTGAGCTTTTAGGGGAGTTCCCTTGTTCCTTACACTTTCTAAGGGTTAGTAAGGGTATCCTTGACTTTTCACCAAGAGTTAGTATTGTAACCTAACCTAGAAGACTTCTTCATTTCATTCCTTACATTTCCTAGAAATTAGTTCTACCATCTCTCTAGAAAAGAAGTGTAGCTTATTCTCCAAGCTAAGTTGAGACCCTTGTCAAGATTCCAAGATTTGCTACCAAGATTCAACCTTTCACCTATTTGGGCATCTAGGAGGGTAAGATCTAAGTTCATCTTGTGTTTTTGGTTCCATCTTAGTTGTCTTTTTCTTAAAGGTAGGATCTTTATGATCTTTTGGTTTGATCTTGAAGTGGGTTTGAAAGTAAGCCTTGTGGGGAGCTTGTTGTGGTGTAAAGTGAAGTCTTTTGGTCTACAAGAGGTAACCCATGCTCTACAAAACCTATTTTGCTTACCTATATGTGATTTCTTGGATTCTACATGTGTTTTGCTATTAAATGTGAGGGTTTATGCATTTGTCTTGTGATATTGCATATCTAGAGCTTGTGTTTAGGGTTCCTTTGTGCCATTGCTTGGTATTTTTCATGATTCAAGTCATTTTGTTGTATTGGGTGAGATTTGGCATGTTTTGGACTTGAATTTGTGTTTGGAGAAGAAAATCCGCGAATTGGTGTATTGTGGTATAGGATTATACCCGCGGGCGGGGCACCACCCGCCGGCCTACCCGCAGGTACATGGCCTTGTGGGAAGGTGTTCCCGCGGGCGGAACCACGGGTGGGGCACTACCCGTGGGTCCACCCGCGGGTACATGGTTGGCGTGGAGATGGGATTTGTTCCCCGTGATTCTTTTGACTTGGTATTTGGTCTTTTGACTTCCCGTTGTTCTTTGTGGAACTATTTGAGCGTCTTCTTGATGTTTCGTATGTCTAGAACTATATGGTAGGTATCCATGTAGGACTTTGGTGTCTTGAATCGTGCTAAGTGTTCAACGTTGTGTTTCGTTGGACCAAGAGGTGTCTTGTGTGTTCCTCGGAACTATCTTGAGTTTCTCCGTTGTTAAGCATGCTAGTCTATTGTCTTAATGCTAGCATGTGTGTTGTTTGTACCTTCCGTTTGTTTGATGATAACTTGTGTTATTCATCGTTGATGTTGTTGGGCTATGACCCGTTCCTTGATTGAGTATGTTTCATACCTTCGTTGTGATCCGTTGTTTGACTCTTGTTGAGTTGTGGTGCGTGTGTGGCTTTACCTAGATTGCACGATTAGTGGTATGGGACACTAGTCACCAAGGTATTGCAGCGGTCCTCGTGGTGGCCGTGACGTGATTATGGAGCTGTGGCCTTTGTGTAAGGTTCACGTTTTTGGGGGATAACATGTGTTATCAGGGCATGTGTTGCCGTGTACGGTACCTTGTGTACTATGAATTGGTGGTCTCGTTGGTGGGGGACGACAGTCCCGAGGGAATATGGTTGGACTTAGCTGTATAGGGGTCCTGGAGGTAATGGTTGGAAGAAGGTATAAGGTTGGTGGTAGCCATAAGGTTGGAACAGGGCATAAGGAAGGCATACCAACTCGTGATGGGTGATGTCGCGAGGGCTTGTGTAGCCGTTGTTGTGAGTTCTCTTTCTTGTGACGTGTGTAGTCACAAGGGCATGTGTTGTCATCGGTCTTGTCTTTATCCTTTGCATTGTGGTTAACCTTTGTGGTTTGGGATGTGTTCCCGTGTTATCTTTGAGAGTGATGAGTCTTGTGTTGACCGTTGACCTTGGTTTTTGACTTATATACTTATGTATTCCATTTCGAAAATGGCTTTACAACTTATATCTATCTATGTATGATATTTCACATGTATTGGTGGTTTACCAGCATTATCGCTGACCGGGCGTCGTCCCAATGTTTATCTTTGTATCTTTCAGGTGATGTTTAGACGAGCGCGATGTCTAGTGCCTGGTAGCTTAGTACCTTTATCCTTGTTTTGTGGCCTGTGCGCCAATGTAGTTTTAGACTGATCGCCGTAGTGTTTACCGTGTTTGGTAGACGTGGCATAACACCCCGTTTGGATTTCTTTTATCCAGTTTTCGTTTTATCTTCTTCCGTTGTTCTAGTTTTGTTGTATGATCTGCAGGTGTTAAGGCCTTTTTATATAGGTCGTGTTTGGGGGGTGTTACAGAATCCATGCCGGGAAGTTGAGCCTCACCGTTCAGTGTTTGGGAGGTGATGAGGAAGCCGAAGATGAAGTCGATCGTGAGGATGTGGTGGGAGCACCGGAAGCTGTGGAGGCCGAAGAAAGTGACTCGGAAGGCGAAGAGAACCGACGAAGAAGAGAAGCTCGCACCAAGAGGGAGCACGACTCCATGACGCATGAAGAACGTGTTGTCGCCTTGCTTCGCCAGCAGAACCGCATGATCGAGGAGGGTTTCGCCTACATGAAGACGCAGTTTGTTGCCGTGCACCATAGGCTAGATCAGATCGAAGCCAGCTCGAGTCGTAGAGGAGAAGAGGATGAAGAGTCCGAGGAGTCGGAGAGCGAGTCCTTCTAGGGTGAAGCTGTGGCTACCTTGTTCGCCTTTTTCTTAGTAGTTGTATCTCCTTACCCGCTGTTGCCATTGTTCGATGTTTGTTGTTTGCTTTTGTGCTTGTTTTGCTTGTTACCTTGTTGCTTAGTTAGCTTAGTAGTAGCAGTTGGTGCTTTGCATTAGTTGTTTTGTTCTTAGTGGTTGGCTAGAAGTAGGTGTTTGTGTTGAGATTAGAGTTCGTGATGCTCCAAAACATTCAGTTGTTAAACTTTTGCCAATCCTTGATTTGATATGCCTTCATTCTTGTTTTGAAACTCCATCTTTTGAGTTTTGACCAAAAGAGCTTGTTCTTGAACCTCTTGTCACAATGTTGTTTCCTATCACCGTTTGCTTTTAATTCGTCGTACCCAAGCTTCGGGGACGAAGCTTCTTTGAAGGGGGAGAGGATGTGACACCCCAAAATCCAAATCCAATTAACGGATTAATTAAGTGATTAATCCTATTTCAATTAGTGAATTAATTCCTAAAATCCTGAAAATTCAATACATGGGGTGTAACACCCCCAAATTTAATTCTCAACGCCTACTATAAATAGACCAATAAAACAGAAACTGCCATGAATAGAATTCCTGAAGTACGCATACCACCGTTTAGAACTAAGTAATAATTCAACTTACAAAATAACTTTAAGTCCTTAATAATAATAAATGAGGGTGAAACCGCCACATCTAATCCAACAGACCAACACTGACTAGATGTAAGGCTCTAAACTATAACATTCAATCACAACTTAATCCAAAACTAAAGAAATACAATACGAATCAATAACTCCAAAACATCATAAACAAAACAGCTACTAAGTTCTAATGCGCGCTCTCAGCCAACAACTTACTCATTCACCTGCACAAATCACAAACAAGAGAAACACGAAACAATAAAATTAGCAAAACATTGCTAAGTAAGGTTTACTCTACCCTGGAAAACGGGTTTAATATAGTATATATTCACAATCCAAAACAATTAGCCACAAGGCTTAACAATTCTCAACTTCCACATAACGCTTACTTCACATCACACTCCACATAGAGATTTAGGTTTCTCGACTTAAGATTTCAAATCAATTCTTTTCCAAATTACACGTTTCCAAAAGAAATCATTTTTAGGAAGTATAGATGAATTGTAACACCCCGTGTTACGAATCCTAAAACCAACTGATTAATTAATTAATTAATAACCCAGGAGAAAGAATAAATTATAATGATCAATTAGGGAAAAAGGCCACCATAGCCATGGGCCCAAATATATAAACCCAACCCCTAACCCCAATAGGATTAAACTCTAAATAAACCCTTGGATCTATAAATAGGGAACTTAGGGAGCACCTAGAACCCCCACACGCCTAGACGCCCCACCACCCCAGGAGAGCTCCAAGAATTCCCTTAGAAGAAATCAAGAAAGCAAGAAAGCTTAAAGAAAGATCCTTCATAGCTAAGGAATTAATTAAGGCTAAGAGGTAACCCATGTCTCAACAAAACCTATTTTTATAGCTATGATTTCCCCTTAGGGTTTCCCCCATATGATTGTAAATGGCGAATTACTATGATTATTATTGATGTTGATTTAATGATTCCATGGGGAATCTTGATAATCTTGATATTGGGAGTTTCTTGATAATTATGATGTTCTTGATGATAAATTGGGATTTTGATGATTATGTGTTGTTCTTGATGATTATAATGTTCTTGATGATTAATTGGTATCCTTGATGATTATGTGTTGTTCCTACCGAATCTTGCAATTAGAAGACGAACCGTATTCTTGTTGATATAAAAGTGATTAGAACCCTAGGTTGTATCGTATGATCTTATTCTTGGATTATCGGGTGGGAAATCGCATGTTTGGGTGTGGATTATGTTTAGGAAAGCATGATAGGCCATGTGCCGTTCGTTTCCCGTATTTGATCCGTTAATTGTCTACTTGTTGTTGATAATTGCGTTGTAAAGTGTCTAAGCATGGTTTCGGGTTCCACATCGGTTCCTGGGGCGAAAAGTGATGAAAAGAGTCAGTGGGGGGTAGGTGGGGGTAGGGGACCCGCCACCTACCCGCGGCATTCTCGGGCAGCTCCGGCAGCGGGCAGCCGGCGGGCGGGCAGCTGCTTGCCGGGCACCCGCTGCCCGGAACAGTGACAGCCGGCGGGTGGACCCCCACCCACCGGCTACCCGCTGGAATCTCACCCCACCCGGGACCTCGGCCTCCCCGTTTGATGTTTCCCCGACCCCCGTGGTGTCCCAACGGACCCCGTTTGTCGTGCCTATGTCTAGTTGATGTTTCGGGTACCGTTCGTAGGTTTATAAGTCTGTTATATCGCATGCTAGATGAATTGGTATCCTATTGACCTAGGTGAAGGAAGTATGAACCCCTTAGGACTACTCTTAGTATGTGATGGATCACGCATAGGTTTGTTATATGCTTTACCCCCTTCCCAATGTGTAAACGTGGGTTGCATGTGCTTGCTATGTGTTATGTGTGTGTGCCACCCCAATTCGGTTGCGATCGGATTGGTTATCCTGAGCTGCAGTTCAGAAGCTGGCTGCGGTCAGATTGGTATTCCTGGCTGCGGTCAGATGACATTCTCTTGGGCTGCGGTCCACCGTTTGGTTGCGATCAAACGTTTCTATACGAGCTGCGGTTCGTCCTTTATCCTGGCTGCGGTCAGATGACACTCTCTTGGGCTGCGGTCCACTGTTTGGTTGCGATCAAACATTATGATGAGCTGCGGTTCAACGGTCGGTTGCGATCGACCTCCCTGTGTTGCGATACGGGGCATGGTGCTGCGGGGCTGTGTCAGAGCTATATGCGCTGACCCTCATGTATGGGCATGAGTTCGGTCCCGTGGCGCCAACAATGTGCATTATGTGTGTGATCTGGACGAGTTGTGACTATGATGCCTTGGGATGTGACTATGGGTTTCATATTGGGGATTGTTTATGATGGGATTATGATTACTGTTTATGCCTTGTTGTAACTGCTTTATCTATTGTGAAATGCTTATGCTTGCTATGTCTACTGCTGCGTCTAGCTTTAACTGTTGAGTCATTCCCGGTTTTAAAAGCTAGAGTTCGTAGGATATATCTTCATGCTCATAATGGTTTTCGTATATCTATATATATATCTCTATATGTATTGTATTTCAACGCGTTGGAGTGGGTTACCAGCATCTCTCGCTGAATAGATATATTTGGCTTTCAGGCACAGAAGAATAAGTCACGGGAGCGCGCTAGAACTTGGAACGTAGAAGTAGATAGTTCCCTTTTTCGGCCTGCGTGCCATATTATGCATTTACATTATTGAGTATATTAGTTATTTAGCCTGTGCACCTGGGTTCTCTAGCTCAGGTGTGGCATAGCACCCCGTACACTTGTATTACGTTTTGGGATTTAATGAGATAATACCTTTATTTTATAAGTTTTAAATGTCTTGAAAATCTGGGGTGTTACAGTTGGTATCAGAGCCTAAGTTTGACCCTAGGAAAAGACTCTTAAGACCGGACTTTAGGACATTAGGCTTGAACTCCAGGTATTTAGGAACATAGGCTTCAGGAATCGTAGGATGCGCAGTGAGATTGTGAAACCTACACATCACCCCGCACTTCATCCCTCTCTAATATTAGAAATTTCTTCCCCACTTATTATATCAAGTTGAAACACAAAATAACATCAACCTTTAATCACCAGGATGGCATCCAAGAAGAAACAGTCAGGAACACCGAGACACCCCTCTCAAGAAATCTTGACTCAAACCCTACAACGCCTGACCCAAATTGCCCAGGCACTAAGTACTATCGTTCCCCAACCTCTACCAACAGACGAGAACTTGGAAATCCACCACCAAGTCTCGGCACATCAACCACCCACCCTCTCGGGAGACGAATACCCCACAACCCTCGAGGAATGGATTGAGACATTCGACAAGGTGTTCAGGACGACCCAATGCCCCGAACGCCACCGGGTCAGGATAGCCTCCTTCTACTTCAGGCACGAGGCCGACAGCTGGTGGGCCTGCGAGGGGCCTATGTACGAACAAGACCCCGGATTCAACTGGGAGGGCTTAAAGACGCAGTTACGAGAACAGTTCTACCCCAACCACCTGAAAGCCGCCATGTGCGAGGAATTTCTCAATCTAAGACAGGGGACGGCCCCGGTCTCAGAATACTACCAACGATTCTGCCGACTGGCTCGCCTCGCCCCCGAGCTAGTACCCACCGAAGGGATCAAAGTCAGGAAATTCCTAACAGGCCTTAAGCCCGAACACCAGAGGGCCTTGGCCACCCAAGAACCGAAGACCCTCGGAGAGGCCTATGCCAAGGCATGTCAGCTACAACAGGTAGCGAACCCGCCTCCAGGGACGCAACTAGGGTATAAAAGGAAACCCGAAGGAAGTCGTCCAATTCTCGCCAAGGAACCTAAGAACCCCAAAACCGCCCCACTTGACCAAACCATCGCGCCGACTACCCGGGGAAGGATCCTCACCCTAAGCAAGGCCAGGATCGGAGATAACAACATAGTCTCCGGAACCTTCCTAGTACACGCCACCCCAGCCATCATATTATTTGACTCAGGGGCTACCAACTCGTTTATAGCAACCGAGTTCGCCGCCCAGCTCGGCCTTAACGCCACCACCAAGGCCCGACTCCAAGTCAAGGTGGCCTCAGGCTAGGTCATAAAATGTGATCGCATGTACGAGCATGTAATGATCACCATTCAGGGAGTGGAATTTCCCAGTAACCTGATCCAGTTTCAATTAGATGGGATGCAAGTAATCTTGGGCATGGATTGGCTAGGGAAGTTCCAAGCGCAAATCCTGTGCGGAGAGCAGAAAGTGGTCCTACGAGGGCCAAACGGTAAGAGGGTGTCGTACCGCAGTGCCCGCCAGAATCCAGGGATCAAGCTGATAAACATGATGAAAATTAAGAAGTATCTGGGCCAAGGAAACGAGGCCTTCTTATGCTCAGTCGAAGACCTCAACGCCAAAACACCCGAACCACAAGCCATCCCAGTGGTAAACGAGTTCACCGACGTCTTCCCAGATGAAATTCCCGGGGCACCCCCGGCCAGAGAAGTCGAGTTCACCATAGACCTCATACCGGGCGCCGCCCCGATCTCTAAACCACCCTACAGGCTAGCACCAAAGGAAATGAAGGAACTGAAAACGCAACTCCAAGAACTGCTAGATAAAGGTTACATCCGACCCAGCACATCCCCATGGGGAGCACCGGTACTATTCGTTAAGAAGAAGGATGGGAGCATGCGCCTGTGCATCGACTACCGAGAACTCAACCAAGTTACTATAAAGAATAGGTACCCCCTTCCCCGAATAGATGACTTATTTGACCAACTCAAAGGGGCAGGGGTATTCTCAAAGATCGACCTAAGATCCGGGTATCACCAAATCCAAGTGGCCAAACCAGACATCCAGAAAACGGCCTTCCGGACACGTTACGGCCACTACGAGTTTACCGTAATGCCTTTCGGCCTCACTAACGCGCCTGCCATATTCATGGACCTCATGAATCGAGTATTCCGACCTCACCTGGATGATTTCGTCATCGTGTTCATTGACGACATCCTAGTCTACTCCCGAAATAAAGAAAAACATGAGAAGCACCTTCGCATATCTCTGCAAACCCTCAGGGAGAACCAACTCTACGCTAAATTCTCCAAGTGCGAATTCTGGCAAGACAGCGTAGCCTTCTTGGGCCACGTGATAACCAAAGAAGGGATTAGGGTGGACCCCGCTAAGGTTCGCGCCGTTAAAGAATGGACCACGCCGAACTCACTCTCGGAAGTCCGAAGCTTTCTAGGTCTAGCGGGCTACTACAGGAGGTTCGTACCCGACTTCACCAAGATAGCCCAACCCCTCATTAAGCTCATGAAAAAGGAAACCCCCTTCCGTTGGGACAACGACTGCATCTCGGCCTTCCAAGAATTAAAGGATAAACTAACCACTGCACCCGTGCTAGCCATACCCTCCGGATCGGAAGGGTTTGAAGTCTACAGCGACGCATCCAAGAAGGGGTTAGGATGCGTACTAATGCAAAATGGCAAGGTAATAGCTTACGCATCCAGGCAACTCAAAACCCACGAAGAGAATTACCCCACCCATGACCTCGAGCTAGCCGCTATCGTATTCGCACCGAAAATCTGGAGGCACTACCTGTATGGGGTACAATGCAAGATCTACACCGACCATAAGAGCCTGAAGTACATCTTTACTCAAAAAGACCTAAACATGAGACAACGAAGATGGCTGGAACTCATAAAGGACTACGACCTAGACATTCAATACCACGAGGGAAAAGCCAACGTGGTGGCGGACGCCTTAAGCCGAAAGACGAATCATTCCCTTAACACCACGTGGGTCCTACCGGACCATCTGTACAGGGACTTCCAAAGGCTACACTTGGAAATAATAGAGCAGGGACAAACTCGCCCCAATGCCTATCTACTCAACACACAGGCCGTGCCCACCCTCTTCGAGGAAATCAAATCGGGACAACAACAGGACCCGGAACTAGATAAAATCCGCCACGACCTAACTCGAGGGAAAGAGGGCCCCTTCGAAGCACACCCAGACGGCAGCCTCCGCTACAAAGGGAGGTGGTGTGTACCCTCAACGCACCCCCACTTGAAACAGCGGATCTTGGAGGAAGGACACAACTCCCCTTACTCCGTCCACCCAAGTGGTGACAAATTATACCAAGACGCAAAGAAATCGTTTTGGTGGCCGAATATGAAAAAGGAAATCGCAGACTTTGTGGCCAAGTGTCTGAATTGCCAAAGGGTAAAAGTCGAACGATGCAAACCCAAGGGACTCGTACAACCCCTTGAAATACCACAAGGAAAATGGGATTCCATATCCATGGACTTCGTCGGAGGGCTACCCCCAATGAAAACCGGTAAGGATAAAATCTGGGTCATAGTGGATCGACTGACCAAGACAGCACGATTCATTGCCATGAAAGAAACATGGACGATGACGCAACTAGCCCAAGCTTACGTAAACCGGGTAGTGAAATACCACGGAGTTCCCCGAAACATTGTGTCCGACCGAGATTCCAGGTTCCTCTCGCAATTCTGGAAATCACTACAAGCGGCGTTGGGGACGCAACTAAAGCTAAGCACAGCCTTTCACCCCACCACAGACGGCCAAACCGAAAGAACCATCCAAACCCTCGAAGACATGCTAATAGCCTGCACGCTCGACTTCCGAGGGACGTGGGAAGAACACCTAGACCTCATCGAGTTCTCGTACAACAACAGCTACCACGCAAGCATTCGCATGGCACCCTACGAAGCACTGTAGAACCCCATTATGTTGGGAAGATATGGTCAACCCGGTAACACTGGGCCCCCAATACCTACAAGCCACCATAGCTAAGGTCAAACACATCCAGGAAAGGATGAAGGCCGCCCAAGACCGCCAGAAGTCTTACGCCGACCTAAAGAGGAAGCAAGCCGAATTCAACCTCGGGGACAAGGTCTGGCTAAGGATCTCGCCCACACAAGGGGTAATGAGGTTCGGGAGAAAAGGAAAACTCAGCCCCCGGTTCATCGGCCCTTACGAAATCGTGGAGAGAATCGGAGACTTGGCCTACCGTCTCGCCTTACCCGTGGAGCTAGAACGAGTACACAACGTGTTCCACATATCTCAGCTAAAGAAATACATACACGATCCAAGCCACGTACTCTAACACGAGACCGTGGACCTCGACGAGTCACTAGTATACGAAGAGAAACCCGTAAGAATCCTGGACACCAAAACAAGAAATACCCGGAACCGAGTCATGGAAATGGTGAAGGTCCTCTGGACCACGGGACCGAGGAAGCCACATGGGAACTTAAGGACACGATGAAGGAGCGGTACCCCGAGCTGTTCACTCCAGGTAACTAAGAGAAAACTTTCTTTTTTTTTTCACCCGGGGCCAAGCTTCGGGGACGAAGCTTCCTGTTAAGGGGGGGAGAGTGTAACACCCCGTGTTACGAATCCTAAAACCAACTGATTAATTAATTAATTAATAACCCAGGAGAAAGAATAAATTATAATGATCAATTAGGGAAAAAGGCCACCATAGCCATGGGCCCAAATATATAAACCCAACCCCTAACCCCAATAGGATTAAACTCTAAATAAACCCTTGGATCTATAAATAGGGAACTTAGGGAGCACCTAGAACCCCCACACGCCTAGACGCCCCACCACCCCAGGAGAGCTCCAAGAATTCCCTTAGAAGAAATCAAGAAAGCAAGAAAGCTTAAAGAAAGATCCTTCATAGCCAAGGAATTAATTAAGGCTAAGAGGTAACCCATGTCTCAACAAAACCTATTTTTATAGCTATGATTTCCCCTTAGGGTTTCCCCCATATGATTGTAAATGGCGAATTACTATGATTATTATTGATGTTGATTTAATGATTCCATGGGGAATCTTGATAATCTTGATATTGGGAGTTTCTTGATAATTATGATGTTCTTGATGATTAATTGGGATTTTGATGATTATGTGTTGTTCTTGATGATTATAATGTTCTTGATGATTAATTGGTATCCTTGATGATTATGTGTTGTTCCTACCGAATCTTGCAATTAGAAGACGAACCGTATTCTTGTTGATATAAAAGTGATTAGAACCCTAGGTTGTATCGTATGATCTTATTCTTGGATTATCAGGTGGGAAATCGCATGTTTGGGTGTGGATTATGTTTAGGAAAGCATGATAGACCATGTGCCGTTTGTTTCCCGTATTTGATCCGTTAATTGTCTACTTGTTGTTGATAATTGCGTTGTAAAGTGTCTAAGCATGGTTTCGGGTTCCACATCGGTTCCCGGGGCGAAAAGTGATGAAAAGAGTCAGTGGGGGGTAGGTGGGGGTAGCGGACCCGCCACCTACCAGTGGCATTCTTGGGCAGCCGGCGGGCGGGCAGCTGCCCGCCGGGCACCCACTGCCCGGAACAGTGACAGCCGGCGGGCAGCCGGCGGGTGGACCCCCACCCACCGGCTACCCGCTGGAATCTCACCCCACCCGGGACCTCGGCCTCCCCGTTTGATGTTTCCCCGACCCCCGTGGTGTCCCAATGGACCCCGTTTGTCGTGCCTATGTCTAGTTGATGTTTCGGGTACCGTTCGTAGGTTTATAAGTCTGTTATATCGCATGCTAGATGAATTGGTATCCTATTGACCTAGGTGAAGGAAGTATGAACCCCTTAGGACTACTCTTAGTATGTGATGGATCACGCATAGGTTTGTTATATGCTTTACCCCCTTCCCAATGTGTAAACGTGGGTTGCATGTGCTTGCTATGTGTTATCTGTGTGTGCCACCCCAATTCGGTTGCGATCGGATTGGTTATCCTGAGCTGCGGTTCAGAAGCTGGCTGCGGTCAGATTGGTATTCCTGGCTGCGGTCAGATGACATTCTCTTGGGCTGCGGTCCACCGTTTGGTTGCGATCAAACATTTCTATACGAGCTGCGGTTCGTCCTTTATCCTGGCTGCGGTCAGATGACACTCTCTTGGGCTGCGGTCCACTGTTTGGTTGCGATCAAACATTATGATGAGCTGCGGTTCAACGGTCGGTTGCGATCGACCTCCCCGTGTTGCGATACGGGGCATGGTGCTGCGGGGCTGTGTCAGAGCTATATGCGCTGACCCTTATGTATGGGCATGCGATCGGTCCCGTGGCGCCAACAATGTGCATTATGTGTGTGATATGGACGAGTTGTGACTATGATGCCTTGGGATGTGACTATGGGTTTCATATTGGGGATTGTTTATGATGGGATTATGATTACCGTTTATGCCTTGTTGTAACTGCTTTATCTATTGTGAAATGCTTATGCTTGCTATGTCTACTGCTGCGTCTAGCTTTAACTGTTGAGTCATTCCCGGTTTTAAAAGCTAGAGTTCGTAGGATATATCTTCATGCTCATAATGGTTTTCGTATATCTATATATATATCTCTATATGTATTGTATTTCAACGCGTTGGAGTGGGTTACCAGCATCTCTCGCTGAACAGATATATTTGGCTTTCAGACACAGAAGAATAAGTCACGGGAGCGCGCTAGAACTCGGAACGTAGAAGTAGATAGTTCCCTTTTTCGGCCTGCGTGCCATATTATGCATTTACATTATTGAGGATATTAGTTAGTTAGCCTGTGCACCTGGGTTCTCTAGCTCAGGTGTGGCATAGCACCCCGTACACCTGTATTACGTTTTGGGATTTAATGAGATAATACCTTTATTTTATAAGTTTTAAATGTCTTGAAAATCTGGGGTGTTACATGAATATCAAACCAAATAATGGGCAGGGTCTTAATTACTTAAGCCATAGTGAACGGTGATCACTCCACCGAACACTACGCAAAATCCCATTTAAACCAACCAAACAATGGGCAGGGTCTTATTTAATAAGCCCTAGTGAACAGTACTCACTCTACTGAACACTACACAAAAATCCCATTTAAGTGGAACAGAACTAATACCTTAAGTGTGCACACCCCCAATGGGTTTCCAAACCCAAAGGTAGTAACTAGTCCTAGTAGCCAGGATACGTTTCTACTGGCTACTACTCAACAGGGTAAATACCCTAGTGGTAGACTCCGCTAACCACTCCTTAAAACAACAGGACAAAAAGTCCTAGTGAGACAAGATATGTTTTTACTGCTCACTCCTCAAAATAACAGGGACTTTTTAGACTCCCTAGTGAATTAGTATATTTCAACTGTTCACTCCTCAACAAACTGGGTCAATCCAGAATTCATAATTGAACACTATACAAGTCAACAAAACCTTTTTATTCTCCATATTTATAAAAATGTTAAGAGTAATGATATTTCACAAGCAAACAAATTCTCAATATCTCAAATAAAAAACTGACAGAAAATTTCAGAAACGATGACCTAAATTGCAGAATTTACTGAGAAAAAACGGTAACACATTTTCCCATGAAATTTTCCAGATAAGTAGTAAAAAGGGTCTAGACTACACACAAAAATTTTCAAGCCAATTCAAGGTCTAGAAGTATTTTTCCAGAAATATTTCCCAACACTGCGCCAGGCAGAAACTAAACTGGCAGTACACTGCCTCAACTTTACGAAATTTTTCTGGAAAAACCAAAACATATTTTTAACCAAAACTTTTTATAAACATCAAATATAACAAGTCTAGGTTCTCCATAAAAAAATTTCAAGAAAAAAGAAGTTTAGGAAGCAATTTTCACGAATTTTTCTTTCCAGCTGCGCCAGTCAGAATTTTCACAGGCAATAATCAAATTCCGTAAAATTTATCCTTTTTAATCACCACAAAATCACCATATCTCATATGCCCACAAAACCAAGAAAAATATACACATCTTTACAGAGTAAAAGTAAATTTTGATAGACATAAGCACTTACCTGGATACGTAAAACAAATCACACACTTAACCCGAGTCCTACGTTTGCTCCTCTGCAAACTCTCCTTCTTACCAAATTGAATGTTCATATAAACACAAAAAATCACATAAGCATATAATCATAGAAATTTTACCACAAACATATAATTACACTTACGAATAGATGACAATAGATGGAAGAAAAATTGACGCCTAGGAGTTCTCTTGTGTCGAAGCCGAAACTGGGAATGAAAAGAATGAGAGTGTCGACTGCGAAGATGATGATTTAGGAGGGGAAGGTGTCGTATATGCTAGGGTTTGTTTTTGTATTTCTTTTGATTCCAATAGCAGCGTGTGTTAAGAATTAGAGAGTGAATTTAAAAAGGTTTAGTTAACTAATATCATAGAATTATAGAGTGAGTTTAAAAAGGCTTAGGAAACTAATATCATAGAATTACATCCTGACTAGACATATATGTCCCAAACTTAATCTAATAAACTAACATATATATATATCAAACTTAATCTAATAAACATAGGTATATATATACTAAAGCCGTACTGGAGAATCACATATATATACTATAACTTAAGTTAAATTTATTTAATATAACATAAACATATTAGTTTTAGGATTTAAAAATTAGTTTATTATTATCATATAAGTATTATGGGTTTAGGAATATTAATAACCATAACTTAATAGTAGTACTTTTTTTTTTGGAATAGTTTATTTATAACAAATTAAAATACTCAAATAATCGGGGTATCACATGGGGACTAATAATTGACTAGTCAACCCCAAAGTCAAAGTTGTACCATGATCTTTGTAAGGAGTTCCCTCGTTCCTTACACTTCCTAATGTTAGTAAGGGCATTCTTTACCTTTCACATGGTGTTAGTATTCTAACCTAACCTAGTAGACCATCTTCATTCTATCCTTACACTTTCTAAAAATCTAGCTCCACCTTCTCTCTAAAAAGGTGAGTAGCTTTTCTTCCAAGCCAAGTTGGAGCCTTGCCAAGACTTCAAGAGTTGATTCCAAGATTCAACCTTTCTTATATTTGGGCATCTAGGAGGGTATGATCTAAGTTCATCTTGTGTTTTTGGTTTCATCTTAGGTGTCTTTTCTTAAAGGTAGGATCTTTATGATCTTATGGTTTGTTCTTGAAGTGGGTTTGGAAGGTGAGCCTTGAGAAGAGCTTATTAAGGTGTAAAGTGAAGTCTTTAGTCTACAAGAGGTAACCCATGCTCTACAAAATCTATTTTGCTTACCTATATGTGATTTCTTGGATTCTACTTGTGTTATTGATATGAAATGTGAGTGTTGATGCATGATCTTGTGAAAATGCATATCTAGAGCTTGTTTTTAGGGTTCTTGTGTGCCATTGCTTAGCATTTCCTTTGATTCAAGTCATTTTTGTTGTATTTGGTGAGATTTGGCATGTTTTGGACTTCAATTTGAGTTTGGAGAAGAAAATCCCCGAAGGGGTATTTTGTGGTACAGGGATGTACCCGCGGGCAGAACGGCGGGTAGGCGTCCAACCCGCCGCCCACCCGCGGGGTACAATGGCCGGGCAGCCTGTACCCACGGGCAGAACCGCGGGTAAAGGCCTACCCGCGGGTACATGTTTTGATGATGGCGGGGATTTGTTCCCCGTGATTCTTTTGACTCGGTATCTGGTTTTTTGACTTCCCGATGTTCTTTTGTGGAACTATTTGAGTGTCTTCTTGATGTTTTGTATGTCTAGAACTATGTGGTATGTATCCCTGTAGGTCTTTGGTATTTTGAATCGTGCTAAGTGTTCAACATTGTGTTTCGTTGAACCGTGATGAGTGTTGTGTGTTCCTCGGAACTACGTTTGGTTTACCCGTTTGATAAGCATGCTAGTTCGGTGTTTAAATGCTAGCGTGTGTGTTGTTTGTACCTTCTTATTGGTTGATGATAACTTGTGTTATTCATCGTTGTTGTTGGACTGTGATCCATTCCTTGATTGAGTATGGTTTCATATCTTCGTTGTGATCCGTTGATTGATTCCTGTTGAGGTGTGATGTGTGTGTGGCTTTACCTGGATTGCACGATTAGTGGTATGGGACACTAGTCACCAAGGTATTGCAGCGGTCCTCGTGGTGGCCGTGACGTGATTATGGAGTTGTGACCTTTGTGTAAGGTTCACGTATTTCTTGGGAGAGGCATGTGTTGCCGAGGCATGTGTTGCCATGTGTGTGTACGGTACCCTCGTGTACTATGAAATTGGTGGTCTCGTTGGCGGTCGTTGGGGGATGGGGACGACGGTCCTCGGAGGGAAAAGGTTGGACTTGGTTGTACAGGGCTCCTGGAGGTAATGGTTGGAAGAAGAAATAAGGTTGGGGATAGCCATAAGGCTGGAACCGGGCATAAGGAAGGCATATCAACTCGTGATGGGTGATGTCACGAGGGCTTGTGTAGCCGTTGTTTGTGAATTCTCTTCTTGTGACGTGTGTAGTCACAAAGGCATGTGTTGCCGTTGGGTGAGTCTTATTCCTTTGCGTTGTGCTTGTCGGGTTTTGATCTATTGAGTGAGGATAGATCATGTCTTGACTCTTCTTGTGAGTCATGTTGTTCTTTGTGGTCTTGGGATGTGTTCTCGTGTTGTTGTTGAGAATGTTGAGTCTTCTGTTGACTATTACTCTTGGTTTTGTACTTATTTATGTATTCCGTTTCGAACATGGCTTTATAACTTATATCTTATCTATGTATGATATTTCACATGTATTGGTGGGTTACCAGCATTATTCGCTGACCGGGCGTCGTCCCATGTTTTATTGTGTTCTTTCAGGTGATGTCTAGGCGAGCGCGCGGTCTAGTACTTGCTAGAATAGATTTCCCCTCTCGTTTTGTGGCCTGTGAGCCAGTGTAGATGTAGAACTTTGAACTTATGGGATTAGTTGTGAACATTGCAGATATTGCCTGGGCGTTCATCATTGTGGTGAACGTGGCATAACACCCTGTGTTTCAGACTTTACCTATCTATCTATCATTCAGACTTTCGCTGTGTTGAATGTTTAGTTCCGTTATCTGCATGTTTTAAGGCTTTTTATAGCATGTTTTTAGGGGGTGTTAAAAATCCAATCCTAAGTTCCAAGTCTTCTACTTCCCGAGTTTAACTCTTACTCTTTGGTTTAACCTTAGTCTTCAGGTTTGATCTTTGAAGGTTCCTTCACCATTGATCTCAAAAACATCCACTTGGCATAGTTTGTTTCCTTCTGGTTGCATCAGCATTCACACTTGTCTTTTCTTCACGATTGATAACCTTTAAACCTTCGTCTTTAAGTTCCCGTTGCTTCTTTTTCTTCATATTTGTCTCCAGTTGCACGAAGATTCTCTCCAGATTTTGGGGTTGCTTAAGTCTTGCAGATGATGCTGCTCGTGCGAGGATGCCTCTCTTTTCGAGCAAGGACAGCTGCAACTGACTCCAAACTGCACGTGGAGTAAACTCTTCATCACTACTTCTAACTTTCTTTTCTCAACAGAAAAGATCACACAAGCAAGGCACACAAACAAGATATAAGCGTAACTCTTATACTTATCACATTATCAACTTCCACATTACTTTTAAATTTAAACTTTCATCTCTCAACTTCCACTTTTCAAGGATGATGACAAGACTAGGCAAAGCAATTTCTTATCAAACAAACTTGAATTCACCAAATAGGTGTACACTTGATTTGAAGGAAATTTGAATCCACTGAAGAAGAAAGTAAGAGGTTTCTAAACTTGAAACTCAAGAGTACTACGGGTTACAACCCAAGTTCTGCTTATCAACACCAAGATTTTCCAAGAATAAGGCTTTCAACAAGATCTTACTAGCTTCAAGGTTCAATTATACTAGCATTACAAGTGAACGGAAGCTCACAAGAATATTTAGAAGGAATTTATAAGCATTCTAGATGTAGATTCAACAATAAATCGTGGAATGTCAAGAATAGACATTAGCAATGATTCAAGGCTCAACTCAAACAAAACAACTTCTCATACTCAACCCTAGACATTAGATAGCTTCGATAGATATTGAAAGCAAACTGAAAGTAGTAAGAATGACTCAGGGATCAATATCAAGCTACAAGAAAATTTCCAGATGCATAAGCTCAAACTCAATGATAAAATTTCAATGATTATCGTGCCATTAACAACAAGGGATTTGGAATGGAAGATTGGCACAATGAGCACAACAAGATACTCAGGAACTATCTGCTTTTAACTTTCCTTTTCTTAAAGCAAGGCTTACAACAAGTAAGGCACAAACACACAAAGGTATAAACTTGTATACCTCTTACTTTTAACAACTTCACAAAGTTTCTCTTTCAAATTTTAACTTCTAACGTTTTCTTTCTACTTGAGCTCTCAAAGTCTCAACTTCTAGCTTTCTTAGCTCCTCACCTACAGCTCTCAGCTTTTACTTCTACTTTCATCTTCCAAACTCTTGGTTTTTCTTTTTCAACTTCTCACTTTACTTCTCTACTTTACTCAAAGCAGATATCAAAGGCATAACAAGCACATTGGTAAATCATATAAACAAGGCATAAGTATAAACTCGTATACTTTCACATTGGCACTTTTATAAAACTTCCACTTTCAAACTTTAACTTTCACAATCTCAACTTTTAACTTTCACTTTATCTTCTCACTGAAAAACTTCTCTGTTTCACTTTCGGAAGATAGAAACAAGCACTTTAAACACATTGATAAAGCACAACCTATAAGCAATCAATAAGGAACTCACGACCTCACCGCGTTCCTAACTGATACTTAGAGTTTCTCTTAACTCTGATTCTCATACTTGGTCACTAGACTTAGAGTCCTTCTCATCTCAGTTTTCATAACTTAGGGCTCTTTCCCTAATCTTATCCTTCTTAGGATTTCACTTAAAGTTCTCATCTTAGCTTGTGTTTCTTAAGACTTCAACTTAAAGGTCTTTCCTTAACTTGTCCTTCCTAGGACTTTCACTTAGAGTTTCTATACTCAATCTTAAGGGTCAAACTTCCTAAGTCTCCCGCGGTTCGTACCGCTCTGATACCAATTTGTAACACCCAACTTTTCTAACTCTTAATTACATCTCTAAACAGTCATTAACAAAAACTAACACTACAAAAAACTACTTTTTTAGCGACATACATTTAGAGGCGGTTATATATAACCGCCGCTAAATGAGCAGTTCGCGGCAGTTATAACAACCGCCTCTAAATATTATACTAAAACTTTATAAATTAATGGTTAGTAACTATAATCTAAAAAAAAAAACATTAATCCAATTTAAAAAGTAAAAGTAGGAAAACTCAAAAATCCCTAAAAATTTCTCGCTGCCTCCTTAGACTCCCGGAGAGTGGAGACGCCATTGTCGCTGATGAGGAGGAACATCAGATCAACCGCCAGTCTGCCACCTCCCGCTGCTGACGACGACGTACAAGGTCAGACGCCACCTCCCGCTCCCTCTCTCTGCCGCCACCGACGCAGCAGATCAACCGCCAGTCCACCACCTCTCGCTGCCGCTGAATACATAATTATTGGGAACTCAAGGTAAGTTATTTTCAAAAACTTAAATTTACTGATTAAATGTAATAATTTTCCGTGTATGTTTCATCTTGGCCTAACTATATGAGTATGTATTTCTTTTCTACTGAATTACTGAAATAACCTAAAATAGCAATTAGTAATTGCATGATAGATCAATTAATGATGGATGAGAGATGGATTTAGATTCAAGTTCTGCAAAATAGATTTATTTATGAAGAAAGGTTTTTGAACTATATCAAGAAAACCACCAGTTCCAAGGTTTTAGATTCAAGTTCTGCAAAAAGTTCTTATTTTCACTTTCTTCATGGAACATGGAGATTTTGCTTAAAGGTTTTGACATAGAGGGTGGACTCATTTGCTATACAAGAAACATATTTTCATATACTCTTATCTAAAGCCTTATGCAGGACGCAAAGTAGTTCCAAAGTGTTGGAATGTTTATTCTGTAACCTGAAAGTGTAATTGGACTTAAAGGTTTAGATAGTATCATTTACTCTGGCTCTTTAGCATGCATTCATCCATATTGGGAGGTGAAGAAACTTGATCTGTGAACTTCTGTTTTCATAGAACATACAATTTTACTTTATCAAATAAATGTTCTTGAGATGATTATTGTCTAACATTCCACTTTAGAATGAGGCAATAAAGATGTGGCTTATTTATCAAATTCTATTTTTTAGTTCCAATGGTGATTGAGTTCCAATAATGATGGAGAAGGCAGATTCTGCACAGAACTTATATACAATAATGAGGCTGTGGGAATTTTCTGATTAATATGTCATTGAGCCCACAGATGGATCTTCTGTTTTGTGTATGGAAATCAGTTGGGTGGATGAATCTATGAATTTAATAGGTCGTCTGCTACTTACTGACATTCTTTTTTGGTTTTCTTTTACTTTTCTTTCCACCAACTAACTATGCATTTTATTTGGTGCATGTTTGCTTCTTTAGATGAAATGCCACATTGCAGCACTCTTTGTGTTCCAAAAATTCAAACAATCTTTGGTGTTGTTGGGATGCTAATGTAACACCCCGTGTTACGATCCCTAAAACCAATTAATCATTTAACCAATTACCCAAAAGAAAGAATTAAATCACAATAATTAATTAGGAGAGGCCCACCATAGTCCATGGGCCCTTATCCCTAAACCCATTCCTTAGTCCTAAAAGGAATAGAGTTAGCAAACCTATAGTAATTAGGCCCTAAGTAAGACTCTTAGATATATAAATAGGAAACATAAGGAGGCACCTAGAACTCCCACCACAATAATCTCTCACCATACCAAGAATTCAAAGAATTCCCCTAGGAGAAATCAAGAAAGAAGAAAGCTTAAAGAAAGACCCTTCATAGCCAAGGAATCAATTAAGGCTAAGAGGTAACCCATGTCTCAACAAAACCTATTTTTATAGCTATGATTACCCTCTTAGGATTTCCCCATATTATTGTGTATTGATGATTCGTGATATTATTATTGATGATTGGTGTGATGATTCCATGGGTGATCTTGATGATGAGTGGTTCTTGATAAATTATGGTGTTCTTGATGATTATATGACGTTCTTGATGATTATATGATGTTCTTGGTGATTGTAGGATGTTCTTGGTGTTTATGTGATTTTCTTACCGAATCGTGATATTAGAAGATGAATTGTGTCCTTGATGATTTAAAAGTGATTAGAACCCTAGGTTGGATCGTATGATATTATTCTTGGTGTATTGGGTGGGAAATCGCATGTTCGGGTGTTAATTATGTTTAGAAAAGCATGATAGGTTATGTGCCGTATGTTTCTTGATTTTGATCCGTTAATTGTCTACGTGTGTTATCAATTGCGTTTGAAAGTGTCTAAGCATGGTTTCGGGTTCCACAAAGGTTCCCGGGGCGTTAATTGATGAAAAAGAGTCAGTGGGGGGTAGGTGGGGGTAGGGGACCCGCCACCTACCCGCGGTCAAGATAGGCAGTCCCGGCAGCGGGCAGCCGGCGGGCGGGCAGCTGCCCGCCGGACACCCGCTGCCCGGAACAGTAACGCCGGCGGGTGAACCCTCACCCACCGGCTACCCGCTGGTTTGCACCCCAATTCGGGATTTTGGCTCCCCCGTTTGATGTTTCCCCGACCCCCGTGGTGTCCCAACGGACTCCGTCTATCGTGCCTATGTCTAGTTTGATATTTCGGGTACCGTTTGTAGGTTGTATGAGTCTTATATATTGCATGCTAGTTGAATTGGTACCCCGTTGACCTAGGTGAAAGAAGTATGAACCCCTTAGGTTTATTCTTACTATGTGAAGGATCACGCATAGGTTTTGTTATACGTTTTCTCCCCTTCCCAATGTGTTAATGTGGGTTGCATGTGCTTGCTATGTGTTATGTGTGCATGATACCCCAATTTGGTTGCGATCAAATGGATTATACGGGCAGTCGGATGGGTTGAGAACCATACTGACTGTTAACCAGGCCGGTTGCGATCGGTCAGGTATATAAATATTATATAGGGCTGCGGTCCACCGTTCTACATGAGCTGCGGTTCATTTTCCTGGCTGCGGTCAGATGACATACTCTTGGGCTGCGGTCCACTGTTTGGTTGCGATCAAACTATGATGAGCTGCGGTTCATCAGTCAGTTGCGATCGACCCCTCCGTATGGTGAGACGGGGCAGGGTGCTGCGGGGCCGTGTCAGAGCTATATGCGCTGACCCTCATGTATGGGCATGCGATTGGTCCTGTGGCGCCAACAAAGTGTGCTTATGTGATGAGATATGAATGAGTTGTGATTATGAGTATCTTGGGGATGTGACTACGGGATTTACGTTGGGGATTGTTCACGTTGGGTTATGATTATTGATTATGCTCAGCCTTATCTACCTTGCGTGTTGCGAACTATATATGCTTGTTATAACTGCCGTTTGTGCTTAGCTCTATGTGTCGAGTCTATCCCTGTTTTAAATGCTAGAGTTCGTAGGATATATCTTCATGTTCAAAATGGTTTTCATATATCTATATATATCTCTATATGTATTATATTTCAACGCGTTGGAGTGGGTTACCAACATCTCTCGCTGAACAGATATATTTGGCTTTCAGGCACAGACGAGTAGATCACTGGAGCGCGCTAGAAGCTTGGGGCGTAGCTTAGATAGTTTTCCCTTTCGGCCTGCGTGCTATGACTTTGTATTGATACTGATTGAGGTTTTAGAATTTAGCCTGTGCACCTGAGCTCTCTAGCTCGGGTGTGGCATAACACCCCGTACTCTTTGTATCGTATTTTGGGATTTAATGTGATTCTACCTTTATTATATAAGTTTTAAAAGTCTTGAAAATCTGGGGTGTTACAGCTAAAGCTTGGTGCAGGCAAGTTGGTGTTATTTGATACTAATACAGTTTTATTTTTAGTCCTGCCCGATCCTTGGTAGAATGCTATACTAGTTTTTATAAGTAATCTGCAATAAGTTTTAGTCACTTGCTAATGAACCTTGGATGACTACGATCCTTGATTTTTGTTTGTTTGATTGTTTTTTTTTTTCCTATTTGATATGCTTCTGTTTCAGTGTTTCGTTTGATCTCATGGGAGGGATGAAGAAGAGACTAAGAAGTGGAGTGGTTTGTTACTCTGCGGCTCTGAACCCTTGGAATCTCCATTGGGTCTGCAGTCTCCTCTGTGTAAGTAAATATCTTTCACTGTTTTCGTTGTTATTATTTTTACTGTTTACGCATCCTTCCTTATTTGTAAATGTTTGGCAATAAAATTATAGCACAGTCTCTGGTCTTCGCTTCTTTTCCTCCCTTTTACTCTGAATCTTCACATGATTACTAATTTAGTATGACATTGGGGCTAATTTTTAGGTCAATGCTGTGTAGTATGAGTGCCCAGACTTGCATGTTTTATTCTCACAATTCTTCGATTCTCTTCCTTAGGGTTTTGATGCTTTCCATGGGAACTTCTATTCATAAATCTTTTCTTGTTCCTTTATTTGCTTTGCAAGCCCCTTCAACTCTCGTCTCATGGATCAAGTAAGCCTCTCTCCATAATTTTTGTGGTTTATCGTCAATGCTGGTAATACTCTTAGTGTTTGTGTTTTTTGTATATATCTTTGTATGCTTATTAATCTCAAGTCCTCTTCCTTGTAGTTTTAAATTGAAGAAAATGCAATATGCCACTCTTTGTTTTTTTAATCATTTTAAAGTATTTGTCTCTATGGTTAGTGCAGGTTGTTGAGTTCTCTACCTCCAAAATAGGGAAGCATATATGGACTTTCGAAATGTGTTTATGTAATTATGTATGCAATGTAAGTGCCTTATTTAATGTTCTTTCTGCATCTACAATTTACACATGGTTCTTTAATTAAACCCATATTCTTAGTAAATTTGACCTTTTAACCTAGTTATACCTTATTACCTTGCCATGGCAGAAAAGTTGTTTGACTTGCATTATACTTTTATCACTTTTAAGTATAAAACATTCTTTTCCTCCATATAAAAATTTATAATGGTGAAAGATGAACTTTTGAGTGATTTTTAAAAATAAGATGATAAAGATTTTGTAGAAAGTTGATTTATAATGCTATAAGTTCTTTCTTCTTCTTTGCTGACAACAATGTATCACTGTATTTGTATGTTGGAGGGGGATAGAATTTTGCAGATAAATATCACCCCACCCCACCCCAACCCCCACCTCAAAATTACTGGTTTTTATATTATTTTCGTGCGTAGCATGTACAATTATAGTAATTGTTTGTTGGAAAAAAGTGTTATTTTTTATTAATGGGTTTGTAAATTACATTTTTTTATGTAGGTACAGCCGTACAGGTACTAAATGAAGGAAGTGACCATTAATCTTCATTGGATAGTGGAAAGTAGTATTCAACTTCTACTTGATAGATGGGCAATCTCCTACACAATATCACCCTGTTGATTAGTTACAATTGATTTTCTTTTAATATGTAGACTATGTGTTTAAATATTGTTGAATATTATTATTTGGTGAGCATTACAATAAAATTTATTTTAAATTGAATGTATGCATGGAATTTATTTGTAGTTGAAAGTAGATTTACGAGAAAAAAAATATAATTTAATGACAATTATAAAATAAAAAACATATAAAAAAAATACCATGGAATTTTTAGGTACAGTTGATATTATTTAAAAAGAAAATAATCGCCACATTTAATAACCACCGTTATTATAAGTTAAAATTTAAATTAAATAATTTAAATTCAAAATAATTAATGGCGGTTAATTACTAGCGGCGGTTGTGCAACCGCTGCTAAATAAGAGATTCATATATTAATAAATAGTCAATTAATTACTAGCGGCGGTTGCAAAACCGCCGCTAAATTAGAGATTCACATATTAATTACTAGCGGCGGTTCCAAAATCGCCGCTAAATAACGCCAAAACCGCCGCTAAATAAAATAGATTCAAATTCCCGCGGTTGCATAAAATCGCCGCTAAATTGTTCGCGACACACTATTTAGTCACACATGAATAACCGCCGGGAAATGCAATTGCGGCGGTTGTAAACCGCCGCTAAATAACATATAAACCGCCGCTAAATGATCAATTTGGTGTAGTGTAAGCAGCGGAAATCTAGATGATAAATAGTGGGAGTGTCACCGCCACAACCACCACTCTTGGGTGATCGCACAGGCGAAAGGGGCAAAACTACAAATACTATTAAGTCTGGGAACTAAAAGTAATAACTGTAAAAGTAAGGGGGAATTACGTCACCCCAAAACAGTCTACAACAATCCATCATCATGAAGTCATAAATTCTAAATCCATAACATCATCATCAATAAAAACTAGAGTTTAGACAGCTCAAACTAAGAGACTAATCTAACTCGATCTCTTCTCACTGATGGGCTCACCTGAAAAGGGTTTTGCAAGCAACACATAGACAAACAGGAAAAACACCCGTTAGCACGAAGCTAAGTATAACCACACTCAACCTTGTAAAGCATTCTAGCATGTACTTGGAAAACATTTGATATCATTATATCAATAAACTAATCTCAAAATTATCTTTAGATATCGTATTCTTTCTAGATGCTTGCACCCTATAATAACTGCTGGCATGCTTATATATGTATAAGACTGATAACGTATATTCATCAACATGTAGACTTCTCAAATAGCTTAACAAGTAATTCATGCTTAGAGATAGGATCATGTTTAAAGATCATATAACACGTGTTCACATATGATCACACCTTTATCACATAACTTATTAAGTAGAACTTCTACTACATCACAATAATTATGCTTAAGGGATTATCTCCAGTTAGACTTCTCATTAAACAATCTTTTACAATAATCTATTCGCATACAATCATGTATAACATTATGATCATGCTTCTCATGCAATCTAGTGCAACAATATAGTCATACTCTTATGCAATCTAGTGCAACCATATAATCATACTCTTAGGCAATCTCGTGCAACAATATAATCATACTCTTATGCAATCTAGTCCAACAATATATTCATACTCATATGCAATCTAGTGCAACAATATACTGATATTCTTATGCAATCTCGTGCAACAATATAGTCATACTCTTATGCAATCTCGTGCAACAACATAATCATGCTCTTATGCAATCCCGTGCAACAACATAATCATACTCTTATGCAATCTCGTGCAACAATATACTCATAATCTTATGCAATCTAGTGCAACAATATATTCATACTCATATGCAATTTAGTGCAACAATATACTCATATTCTTATGCAATCTCGTGCAACAATATAATCATACTCTTATGCAATCTAGTGCAACAACATAATCATGCTCTTATGCAATCTCGTGCAACAATATAATCATACTCTTATGCAAGCTCGTGCAACAATATACTCACACTCTTATGCAATCTAGTGCAACAATATAATCATACTCTTATGCAATCTAGTGCAATGATGTACTCATATTCATATGCAATCTAGTGCAATAATATAATCATACTCTTATGCAATCTAGTGCAACGATGTACTCATATTCATATGCAATCTAGTGCAATAATATAATCATACACTCATATATAAAATAATGTACTTTATGTGGAGGTTTCTTTGTTACTTTCTCGAGTTTCTCTTGACTCTCTTTCTTTCTATCGAGTCTATATTGACTCTCATACTTGAGTCTCTGTTGACTCTCTTTCTTGAGTCTCTGTTGACTCTCTTTCTTTCTCTCATACTCGTAGATGGTTTAGGTTTTCACAAATGTGTGAATTACCCCATCGGGAACGGCATAATTCCGACCCAATATCTCCTACCGTTTACGGAACCAATCTTGTGGTTCAAACTCTGTGGAATCAGGTATCGAACTATTAGTGTGCACACCCCCTAACCAGGATTCCAAGCCCGGTGGGAAGTTTCCAACCTCGTAACGTGGGAATACGCCGCGTTACATATACTGGGACCGCAATGTCCATAAATATCTCCCGAGAGGAACATAGTCCAAACAGTATCCTCAAAAACCTCACCGATATAGATAATACATAATTATATCTCTCATGCATCAATCTCATGCATGCAACAATTCTATTACTTCTCAATGCATCAAAGGATGATATACCACATGCTTATGGTTTTTTATGAAAGTATTCTTGGACTCACGTTGGCCCTTTATGCATCTTTGAAATATGACTCATGTGAAATGTCAAAATGCTCTATAATATGCTTCTAAATCATGTATACACTAACATGAAGTAACCAAAATGTATCAACATGCTCGGTTTGCAAAATAGCAATTTCTATACATTTCACTCAACAAGTATGCTTCTATTCTCATTGATCAAATAATACAATTTAATCATGCTTTCATAATAGATCATATTCTCAAAGGATCATTCTTCTTTACTCAATAAAAACTTTATTTGATCACATAATCAACAATTTCTCAAACACAGAGAATTTAGCAAAATATGCACTGTGTAACATTTCTTCACAAAATCATTCTTAACATACTTGTTTTTAATCCAAATTCCACGAAATCAAAACCAAAACGTGTGTCAAGACGAGCCCGAAGAGCCGAGCCACAAGGGCCTATAACACTCGGTCCAAAACGACACGTAGCTGAGCCACAAGGGCCCGACCACTGCAAAAAAAATCTCATTAGAACAATACTCAGGGACCTGGGGCGGGACTCTTCGTGGTCCGCCCCGGGAGTCCCGTTAAGAAGCCGGGACTAGGCGACGACCCTCTTCTAGGGCCGTGCCCTAGCCCCGTGGTGGCACGGCTCTAGCCGACAGTCTTTCTGATGGGCCGCGGCTAGGACCGCCACTCTGGTCTAGTGCACACTGTGTTGTGCACCAGATAGCATTTCTCTTACAAAAACTTATCCAAACATGTCCAAAACAATCTCAACAACTCATAAGTACATACCAAAGCATTTCTAAGCAGAAACACATCAAAAACTGATAGTTTCTATTCATTTCTACTCAAAACTAGGCTTCACAGAGCCAAATCTAAAGAGGAATCCATGGGGTTATACCTCTTGTAGTATAGTCTTCTTGCTTGGATCTCTTCTTCCTCTTGGCCTAGCTTGAGCCTCCTTCACCACCTAAACTTCCCAACACACCTTCTATCCTTAGCCTATAACCTTAAAGACTAAGGAAAACTAGAAGAGAAAAGATGCTAGGATGAAGGATGAACAAGCTTACTAGGTTGATGTTTCTCTCCATTGGTGTTGGCAGACAAAATGTGAGGAAGAGGCAAAGAAATGAGATCAGGAAAATGTAATGGAATGAAGGGTTTATATAGGGTTCAAAACCCTAGGATGATTCACAATGATTGGTTGAGGGCAAATGGGTAATTTCCCCAAGCTAAAAGATGACTTTATAAGGGATGTTGGATGTTTTGTGGTCCACCATGTATCATGAACCATAGGCTAGAAATGATATTTCTTTATTACTTTGGGGCGGAAAGTGAATTTTTCCAAAAGTTATATGGATGAACACTTGTTCAAAATTCCCTTTTGAATTCTCCCGGTCTCACTCGGATAAAATTCTCGATTTAAATCTTGGTACGCAAAGTACCCGAAAACTTTGGAATTTTTTAATAGACTTAATTTCTTCGGTGTCGAATTAATTTTGAAATACTACAAAAATTATTTTATTTAAACACCGATTGATCGCAAAATTTTTTAATGGAGTGAAAAAAACTACTTTGGGATTTCTTAATACTGGATTTATAAAATGAAATTTTGGGTTGTTACACTAACTATCCAACAAACCTTAGCATACCACTTACCCAACTAGCCTACTTAAAGATTCAAACAGACTAGGTCAAAAGGTACCAACAAAAAACAAACGAGGGTTGAAGAAGGGTTACTGTAACACCCCGTGTTAATGCCTTCAATCCCGGATTAATTATTTAATTAATCCCGTTAATAATAATTAAATATGATTTAATTATGTTAGGTTTACCTTTAATTAATTAGTAAGGTCCACCATGAACCGTGGACCCTTGCCCGAATAAGAATCTTAAGCCTGTTAGGAATAAAGGAAGTAGGCCTTTTACTATTCAGATTATGATTAGGATCCTCTTTAATTAATATGGTCCACTATGGACCATGGACCCTTATCCCTAAAACAAGCCCTAGCCCTATAAGGAATAGAATTAGTAAACCCATACCATTCAGGCCCTAACTAGGAGTCTTAAATATATAAATAGGGAACTTAGGAGGCACCTAGAATCCCCACCACAATAATCTCTCACCACCCAAAGAGTTCCAAGAATCCCCTTAGGAGAAATCAAGAAATCAAGAAAGCTTAAAGAAAGATCCTTCATAGCCAAGGAATTAATTAAGGCTAAGAGGTAACCCATGTCTCAACAAAACCTATTTTCATAGTTATAATTCCCCCTTAGGGTTTCCCCATATTTTTGTATATTGGCGAGTTATGATGATTATTATTGGTAATTGATGTGATGATCCCATGGGGGATCTTGATGATCTTGATATTGGGAGATTCTTGATAATTATGGTGTTCTTGATGATTATATGGAGTCCTTGATGATTATGTGTTGTTCTTGATAATTGTGTGATGCTCTCGATGCTTATGTGTTATTTTTACCGAATCTTGCAATTAGAAGACGAATCGTACTCTTGTTGATATAAAAGTGATTAGAACCCTAGGTTGTATCGTAAGATATTATTCTTGGTTTATCGGGTGGGGAAATCGCATGTTCGGGTGTTGTTTATGTTCAGAAAAGCATGATAGGTTATGTGTCGTACGTTTCTCGTATTTGATCCGTTAATTGTCTACGTGTTAATTATTAGTTGCATTGTAAAGTGTCTAAGCATGGTTTCGGGTTCCACAAAGGTTCCCGGGACGTTATTGGGTGAAAAGAGTCAGTGGGGGGTAGGTGGGGGGGTAGGGGACCCGCCACCTACCCACGGCCGTGAAACACCGCCCGGCAGCGGGTAGCCGGCGGGCGGGCAGCTGCCCGCCGGCGACCCGCTGCCCGGAACAGTAATTCCGGCGGGCAGCCGGCGGGTGGCCCCCACCCACCGGCTACCCGCTGGAAATTTCCCCAACTCGGGATCCCGGCTTCCCCGTTTGATGTTCCCCCGATCCCCGTGTTGTCCCAACGGACTCCGTTCATCGTGCCTATGTCTAGTTTGATATTTCAGGTGCCGTTCGTAGGTTTACGAGTCCATTATATTGCATGCTAGTTGAATTGGTATCCCGTTGACCTAGGTGGTAGAAGTATGAACCCCTTAGGACTATTCCTAGTATGTGATGGGTCACGCATAGGTTTTGTTATACGTTTTCTCCCCCTTCCCAATGTGTAATGTGGGTTGCATGTGCTTGCTTTGTGTAATGTGTGTGTGTTACCCCAATTCGGTTGCGATCGGATTGGTTATCCTGAGCTGCGGTTCAGAAGCTGGCTGTGGTCAGATTAATATTCTTGGGTTGCGGTCCACCGTTTGGTTGCGATCAAACGTTTCTATACGAGCTGCGGTTCGACCTTTTTCCTGGCGGCGGTCAGATGACATTCTCTTGGGCTGCGGTCCACTGTTTGGTTGCGATCAAACACTATGATAAGCTGCGGTTCATCGGTCGGTTGCGATCGACCCCTCCGTGTTGCGATACGGGGCAGGGTGCTGTGGGGCCGTGTCAGAGCTATATGCGCTGACCCTCATGTATGGGCATGCGATTGGTCCTGTGGCGCCAACAAAGTGTGTTATGTGCTGTGACATGGACGAGTTGTGATTACGAGTGTCTTGGGAAATGTGACTATGGGACTTATATTGGGAATTGTTCATGTTGGGTTATGATCATTGTTTATGCTTTGCTTTATCTGCCTTATATATTGTGAATTGCATTGCTCGTTATAACTGTTGCTTGTGCCTGGCCTTATCTGTCGAGTCATTCCCGGTTTTAAAGCTAGAGTTCGTAGGATATATCGTCATGCTCAAAATGGTTTTCGTATATCTATATATATCTCTATATGTATTGTATTTCAACGCGTTGGAGTGGGTTACCAGCATCTCTCGCTGAACAGATATATTTGGCTTTCAGGCACAGAAGATTAAGTCACTGGAGTGCGCTAGAACTTAGAAGTAGATAGTTTCCCTTTTGGCCTGCGTGCCACGTTTACGTATTTACGCTTTGAGGATATTAGTTAGTTAGCCTGTGCACTTGGGTTCTCTAGCCCAGGTGTGGCATAGCACCCCGAACGCTTGTATTATATCTTGGGATTTAATAAGATTCTACCTTTATTATAAGTTTTAAATGTCTTGAAAATCTGGGGTGTTACAGTTGGTATCAGAGCTTAAGTTTGACCCTAGGATAAGACTCTTAAGACCGGACTTTAGGACACTAGGCTTGAACTCTAGGTACTTAGGAACATAGGGTCCAGGAATCTTAGGACACGCAGTGAGATTGTGAAACCTACACATAACCTCCCCTCACTTCATCCCTCTCTAACTTAAAGGAACCTCCCCCTAGCTTACCACACCAGGTAAGGGTGCGAATAGATAATTTTACTTCCACAACTGGGTAACGTACACCTACCCGATAAATCGCCTCGTCCTAACTCCCGTCAAAAGACTTGACAAGGACCCTGACCAAAGAAAAGGAAGATTTGGATGACTACTAAGAAGAGGCGTTACAGTCAGGACTGCTAAAAGGGACGGACTGCAATACGCACCAACCCAGGGTAACCACGATAACCCCCGAGTCAGACAAATGACATGCACCTTCCGACAAGTTGCCTTATCTCGGCAAACCCGGGTTGCGGCTACAACAAAATGGAAGGAGAACTAGGACACCTATTAAAGTAGCAAAGGAACGACACCAATAGTCGAATCCTTGGGTGCAAGGTAAGTATATCGCGACAC
The DNA here is from genome assembly GCF_001879475.1 of Ipomoea nil. Lineage (NCBI taxonomy): Eukaryota > Viridiplantae > Streptophyta > Magnoliopsida > Solanales > Convolvulaceae > Ipomoea > Ipomoea nil. The sequence goes on from NW_017617781.1 coordinate 284,615, forward strand.
CTTGCGACCCCACCATCCCAATTTAAAATATCATCCGCCCTGAAACCCCAGCATCTTGATACCCCTATTTGTTGAAAACTCCCACCCCGAATCCTTAATTACCTTAAGAGCAAATTCGCAACCGTCATGACCTTGCTCATCCTTTGTTGCGCTTAACCCAAACCCTCGGAAACCCTAAATTGTTATTGCCCTTACTCTAAGTTCATATCCCCCACTCCGTTTGGAAACCCTGTTAAAAACCGTAGAGCAGCATAAGGCCCTTACCCTGCCCAGGGGCGTGAAGAACCGACATTCATTGATTCAATATTAAAATAAGTTGTTAGATAGGAATCGGCGAAGTAGGTGGAGGTTACGAATACGTATCACCCCACCCTTGCACGAAAACCGTGAAGGCTTCACGAGAAACCATAGCCTGTACGTACGCCACCGAAGAACGCCATGCGTTGACAAGAGCGGGCAAACAAATACGTTCAATGTGTCAGGGGCCCTCGCTACAGAAAACATCGTCAAATAGGTGCAACAGGCCGAACCTCAAGGAGGACATAAAGCCTTGCTAAGAATTTCATCCACCAAGGAAGGGATGAAACCCAATAGAACAAGAAAGACTAACCCGAAACCCCCCTTACCCTTAAGAACCCTCGGCAAGGATTAGGAGTCAAGACCTAGGGGTTTGACCCACTAAACCGACTGGGTCCAGACTTCTGGACATCCGAGGGGAACGTGCACGGAAACCATCACGAGAATTCCCCTGGAAGCTGATGGGCATATTTTACACTTTTATTTTATGTACATCTTTATAATTATTTTGCATTAGTTATTTATAATTATTTAATAATTATTTTATTTTAGAGTTTAATATGAAATTAGTTAAATAAGTGGTTCCTAATAATATTTAGTTAAATATTTTATTTTATAAATAACTAACGCAAAATTGATTTGCAATTAGTCCTAATAATTATTTTATTTTATAGTTTAATATGCAATTAGTTAAATAAGTGTTTCCTTTACTTTAATATAAAACATTGATTGTCTAAATTCCTAGTTTCTTACAAAGATAACAAACACATTATGTTTCTTTTCGTACAGGATGACAGGTGAAGCGGAAGACTTCGTCAGCTTCAGCGCAAACGTCGGCTTTGTTGATCGAATTATGAAAGACTTTATCAAACGACGCAATAATAGGAAAATTTAATGGTTGAAAATAATTTGGGAGATGTATAAATAGTAGAAGAATTTTCTTGTTGAACGTTCATTCTTCCCTCCTCTATAGTATTCGTTAAAGTTGTTATCAATGTCCATTTGTGGCTAATTTCTAGTTGGTTTAGTGAATTGAAGCCCCGGAGTTCATAACGCTTTAAGGTTATTTATTTAACTTTATTATATATATGTTTTTATGCATTTTGAGTATTAAATATTCTTCTAAATTATTTGAATAGTTGTATCATTTAATTGCTAGGGAGGCCTACTAGTTATTTATTTGATATAATTATTTGCTATATTAGATAATGTTGTGCTACAAATTATTCTAATATTCAGTAGCAACTGAGGTTAATTATTGACGGCTTAGTAATAATTGGTCTCGGGTAGAATATTTTCCTAAATTAAATGCAACCGCTTGTGCTTGTGTTATTTAGTTTTTCGGTTTTCCTAGTTCCTATTGCTGCTACTAAATTAAATCTATAGCGCTTGTCTTAGATTATTTAGTAGTTAGGGGTAATTAAACCGCTTGTGCTTTATTTACCTACAACTAAGGGAAAATAGAAATGAAACAATTTCACGACAAATATTCAATTGCATATTAATTACTTTATTAATCAATGATCAGTGTTGAATTCCGGTGGTGGATCTTTACTAACCAAGGTCTCCTATTATAAGTGTTTTCGATATATTATTTTCACTGCTTTATACGTTCAATTAAATTTCTTGTTTATTTAAATTCTCTTTTGTTTAATCTTTACTCTCGATATATTCCAAACCCCCTACCTTTAATTTGAGCACAAAAGTTAAACTAGTTACTCCTCGTGGGATCGATCCTTACTCCCGCTACTACGTTTGTAAGGTTTTAATTTGGGAGCCTACGACAGCTCACCAGAAGCCATAGAGACGAAGGGGACTTCGACACGGGAAGAGAAGATCAAACGAAAATCGTAGAATCAAACAAAGCCAAGGAAAAGGGATCACCAGTTCGACTGCACGCCACAACCAAGCCCCAAACAGGCATAATCACTCGAAGCCAAGAGTCCTTAGCCCCTTTCCCTCCCCTTGCCAATCAAGTACCATTTCGTTAAAGAATCCGTCCTATCACTCCAAACCTCGCTCTTGATCCCTCATTACAGACAAACCCGTACAAGGTGGCAACCTTCCTTCCTGTATTACGACCTTGAGACATCGACCCTATCCGCCCCTCGACTTTGAAACCTAGCCCTTGCACTTCTTACACCCCTTTAAACCCAGACCAAGAAAACATAGATATATATATATATATATATATATATATATATATATATATATGTATATCTACCTCTAGAACTCGTGCTTAAGGATCAATGAACATTGTACGATGGGTCATCCTATGTATCCAAGTCCTTTTTATTGTGCACAAGGGCATGGGACTTGTCAGGACATGAATCTGTGCATTTTTGGGGTCTTTCCCGAAGGAATTGACTATTCCTAGTCACTTTCCCGCGGGTCCCCAACGGGTCCTTGACGGGACCTTGGCAGGAGCTTGGCAGGCGGACGACCGCCCACCTCGCGCCCACTGGTACAATGTGCTGATTTCTTAACCCCTCATTTTATTGATTTGTGGCGCACTTGTGTGCCTCGATTGAGGAATGTGAGTCTTGGGTAAGGAACCATGGACCACCCAAACATAGTGTCCTACGTAAAAGACCTTGACGCACGAGACACCATCGGGAAATCACAATCAATTACATTGCACGAGTAATTGAAATCGGATCCTACGATACAACCGACTAGGGATGTTTGGCGTAAAGGATTGCGCAAACCAAGGAGGCGAGTTGGGAACTCGTACTAAGAACCCACGAAAACCTTAAAAGTCAAAATGCTAAGGAGGGACCGGGACTCCTCCAAACCATGGACATCCTTCGAGCAAATCAGAGGACTCCTTACAAGTTGTATGGAATCAAGAACTACGTAGCCCATGGTGCTAAGCAAAAGGGTGAAGAACACATTCGCGCCAAGACTTCAAGGGTCATTAAGGACCCACAAGGAAATGAGGTGACTCGTAAAGTCACCGAGTCATCCCACAACGAGATTTGGTAACCGACTGCGCTTTAAAAGAAAAAGGGCACGCAAGGATACCTTCATCATTAAAAATAACACAAACAGGGCACAACAATGCCGAACCTCGGGTAAGACATGAAGTCTTACTAAGAATTTCATCCACTAAAGAGGAGATGAAATTCAATAAGAAGAGAAATTCAACCCAAAGTCCATCGACTCCCAAGAGACTTTGGGAAGAATTTGGGAAGTGCGCCCTAAGAGATTGGCTTGGTTGACCCAACTTGGTCAAGACCTTGGGCGCATTAAAGAAGTAAGTGTTGAATCACCACGGGAAATTCCCTCAAGAAAGAAGAGAAGGATGAAACCTTAGCCTGGGAAGCAAGGTCTAACAAGGATCTTAAAGTCAAGCAAGCACCAACAACAAGGAAGGAGGATCATCAGCTCGTCGGCGCATCGTGATCAAAGCATCTAACCAGATTATTCACTTGGGATCGAGAAACCTTAACCCATCCTAGCCGAATTCCTTTCCCTCCCTCGGAAAATCGGCCCCTTCCTTATTTCAAAACCCTTTCTACCCTTCAGACCCCATTCTCAATCCCATGTTTTAACGATTCCATACAAGTGGCAACCTCACAACCTAAGTTGCAACCTCGAAAACTCGATCCTAAATCCTGAATTCACCGTGTCCTCAAGTTTGAAACCCACTCTCTTAGCCCTGTAAACCTAATCGTTCCCAAAAACCCAACACACATAGGCGTGCAAGTATACAATTTCCCAGTGGAATACCTTCTCCATAGGACCACGGTTCTTCTCTTGACTCGTTAACCCTGCAATGATTTCCAATCTTCGGGGACGAAGCTTCTCGTAAGGGGGGGAGAGTGTAACACCCCGTGTTACGGCCTTCAATCCCGGATTAATTATTTAATTAATCCCGTTAATAATAATTAAATATGATTTAATTATGTTAGGTTTACCTTTAATTAATTAGTAAGGTCCACCATGAACCGTGGACCCTTGCCCGAATAAGAATCTTAAGCCTGTTAGGAATAAAGGAAGTAGGCCTTTTACTATTCAGATTATGATTAGGATCCTCTTTAATTAATATGGTCCACTATGGACCATGGACCCTTATCCCTAAAACAAGCCCTAGCCCTATAAGGAATAGAATTAGTAAACCCATACCATTCAGGCCCTAACTAGGAGTCTTAAATATATAAATAGGGAACTTAGGAGGCACCTAGAATCCCCACCACAATAATCTCTCACCACCCAAAGAGTTCCAAGAATCCCCTTAGGAGAAATCAAGAAATCAAGAAAGCTTAAAGAAAGATCCTTCATAGCCAAGGAATTAATTAAGGCTAAGAGGTAACCCATGTCTCAACAAAACCTATTTTCATAGTTATAATTCCCCCTTAGGGTTTCCCCATATTTTTGTATATTGGCGAGTTATGATGATTATTATTGGTAATTGATGTGATGATCCCATGGGGGATCTTGATGATCTTGATATTGGGAGATTCTTGATAATTATGGTGTTCTTGATGATTATATGGAGTCCTTGATGATTATGTGTTGTTCTTGATAATTGTGTGATGCTCTCGATGCTTATGTGTTATTTTTACCGAATCTTGCAATTAGAAGACGAATCGTACTCTTGTTGATATAAAAGTGATTAGAACCCTAGGTTGTATCGTAAGATATTATTCTTGGTTTATCGGGTGGGGAAATCGCATGTTCGGGTGTTGTTTATGTTCAGAAAAGCATGATAGGTTATGTGTCGTACGTTTCTCGTATTTGATCCGTTAATTGTCTACGTGTTAATTATTAGTTGCATTGTAAAGTGTCTAAGCATGGTTTCGGGTTCCACAAAGGTTCCCGGGACGTTATTGGGTGAAAAGAGTCAGTGGGGGGTAGGTGGGGGGGTAGGGGACCCGCCACCTACCCACGGCCGTGAAACACCGCCCGGCAGCGGGTAGCCGGCGGGCGGGCAGCTGCCCGCCGGCGACCCGCTGCCCGGAACAGTAATTCCGGCGGGCAGCCGGCGGGTGGCCCCCACCCACCGGCTACCCGCTGGAAATTTCCCCAACTCGGGATCCCGGCTTCCCCGTTTGATGTTCCCCCGATCCCCGTGGTGTCCCAACGGACTCCGTTCATCGTGCCTATGTCTAGTTTGATATTTCAGGTGCCGTTCGTAGGTTTACGAGTCCATTATATTGCATGCTAGTTGAATTGGTATCCCGTTGACCTAGGTGGTAGAAGTATGAACCCCTTAGGACTATTCCTAGTATGTGATGGGTCACGCATAGGTTTTCTTATACGTTTTCTCCCCCTTCCCAATGTGTAATGTGGGTTGCATGTGCTTGCTTTGTGTAATGTGTGTGTGTTACCCCAATTCGGTTGCGATCGGATTGGTTATCCTGAGCTGCGGTTCAGAAGCTGGCTGTGGTCAGATTGATACTCTTGGGCTGCGGTCCACCGTTTGGTTGCGATCAAACGTTTCTATACGAGCTGCGGTTCGTCCTTTTTACTGGCTGCGATCAGATGATATTCTCTTGGGCTGCGGTCCACTGTTTGGTTGCGATCAAACACTATGATGAGCTGCGGTTCATCGGTCGGTTGCGATCGACCCCTCCGTGTTGCGATACGGGGCAGGGTGCTGCGGGGCCGTGTCAGAGCTATATGCGCTGACCCTCATGTATGGGCATGCGATTGGTCCTGTGGCGCCAACAAAGTGTGTTATGTGCTGTGACATGGACGAGTTGTGATTACGAGTGTCTTGGGAAATGTGACTATGGGACTTATATTGGGGATTGTTCATGTTGGGTTATGATCATTGTTTATGCTTTGCTTTATCTGCCTTATATGTTGTGAACTGCATATGCTCGTTATAACTGTTGCTTGTGCCTGGCCTTATCTGTCGAGTCATTCCCGGTTTTAAAGCTAGAGTTCGTAGGATATATCTTCATGCTCAAAATGGTTTTCGTATATCTATATATATCTCTATATGTATTGTATTTCAACGCGTTGGAGTGGGTTACCAGCATCTCTCGCTGAACAGATATATTTGGCTTTCAGGCACAGAAGATTAAGTCACTGGAGTGCGCTAGAACTTAGAAGTAGATAGTTTCCCTTTTGGCCTGCGTGCCACGTTTACGTATTTACACTTTGAGGATATTAGTTAGTTAGCCTGTGCACTTGGGTTCTCTAGCCCAGGTGTGGCATAGCACCCCGAACGCTAGTATTTATATCTTGGGATTTAATAAGATTCTACCTTTATTATAAGTTTTAAATGTCTTGAAAATCTGGGGTGTTACAGTTACCTCTTCGTCTTGGGAGGAGCCACTATCAAACTCTTTTGCAGCTTCCTCATTTGAGTCCGAAGCTTCATCAGCTCTGTCCCTGCTCGAACTGGCTTCCACGGCAGTCAATCTTCGGTCTATGGAGGTAAACTGCATCTTCATGAACGCGAATCCTTCCTCAATGAGTCGGTTTTGCTTCCGCAAAAGGGCTACCACATGCTCGTCTATGGTCATCGAGTAATGCTCCTCCTTGCTCCGCACCTCTTTCCTCCGAGCTTCCTCCTCATTGTCGGGATCACTATCATCTTCCTCATCCTCACCTCCTCCCAACTCCTCAACTACTGACTTCAGTTTCTTGATGGGAATGGCCAGCTGATCGACTAGAAGTCTCCTCTCGCCTGGAGATTTCTTAGCTACGTCTTCTAAGGTAATATACTCATTACCCTCCACTTGGAATAAGTTGCAGCTCTGGAGATTCAGGGCATCAAAAACCATCTTGCCCACAGGCTTGGCAACCGTCTCTCTAACATCCACTCTTTTCTTCTCGAAGATCCAGCTTTAAATCATGCCGTAAGGCAGACTCTTACGGTTATGACCCACACAATACTCCATATGTTGTAGCACCAAAGCTGGCAGAATGAACTTCACCTTTTGTTTCAAAAAATAGGCAAAAGTGTACTACATACTCCCCACTTGACTACTTTTGTTGTTATTAAGTAACAGACTATCAGTAACAAGCATCACCAAAATCTTTTGCTCCCCAGATAACCACCTCTTTTCCGGCCTCGTGGCCTAGGTGAACCCATCCGTTCTTCCCAACAAATACCCTTGTTAGGAACAAGTGTAATTAGATTTTGATGATACCAAACTCACTAGGATTGTAAACCCCTATTTTTCCTTTTGTGGATAAGGACTCTTGTGACAAACGAAAGCTATTGTAACTCAACGATTGATTCACACTATGAGGTGTACGAATCTTAGTTGAGACTAGCTTAATAGGTCTACTTGAAGACATGAAGACAACAAGATGATCGAAAGCTGCTTACAAACGAAAGATGGATTGAGCAACTCTCGGATAGACATCATTTGACAAAGAGGATCTCTCATCAAAGAGAAAGGTCGAAAGATAAGGTCAATCTTTCGACGAACATCTCTGAGCAAAAAAGTCAAGACAGACTTGTAAAGATAATCTTCATTTAAGTGAAGCAATGAGAATGTTGTCTATGGCTCAAGATGGGCAAATCATTCAGACAAAAGGTGTCCTAGGAATGATTTTCACAATAGACAAGGAGCATTAAAAGACTAGTACCATCTTGTCAGAGAACAAGGACAAAAGCCATTATACTTTTGGCTCCAACGGCTACACAGTACAAGTTCATTAAATTCTTGATGCCAACTGGTTAATACACACTGGATATTAGGTTTGAAATCTTCATCTCCCTCCAACGGATGAATTTTTCCACATATAAATACCTCTCTTCACCATTGAAGAAGGTGCTGGTTATTCTACTCTTGCTATCCAAAAGAAAAGCTCTTCAAATAGACTCATCTCTTAAAAGCTTTTCTTGACCAGTGATTTTGTGAAGTTTTTCAAAAGGCTCATCCATTTTCCACACTTCACAATTTGAAGAAGTCTTGCATATTTTCAAGTGAAGATTCATCCAGATATCAAGACAAGGCTTCAACCTGTTGGAGAAACTCCAGATTATCTTTCCAACAACTCAACTCTTAGGAAGAAGTTGATAGAGGCAGAGTAAACTCGAGGAGTTGAAAAACCTATCAAGTGGTTGTCTGGCTTAATGATCAAGGAAGCCAGCTTGAAGTAGTTTGTACTAGGACCCTTTCACAAGTTGTGAAAGAAGAGTGGAGTAGGCTTCGTTAATAACCGAACCACTATAAAATGTCTCTCTCCATATCTCTTTAATTATTGCTTTATTGTTTTCGTGCATTGCATATCACATCGACGAAACGCAAAAATTTCTAACGAAAGTGTGCAAAGCAAGGTCTAAGACAAAACCTCCATTCCACTGTGCATTACTCCGAAAGGAGCATCTTTGAAAAATCAAATCCATTCACCCCCCCCCCCCACCCTCTACACTCTCTTTCGACCCTACCGGGACTGTAACACCCCGTGTTACGGCCTTCAATCCCGGATTAATTATTTAATTAATCCCGTTAATAATAATTAAATATGATTTAATTATGTTAGGTTCACCTTTAATTAATTAGTAAGGTCCACCATGAACCGTGGACCCTTGCCCGAATAAGAGTCTTAAGCCTATTAGGAATAATGGAAGTAGGCCTTTTACTATTCAGATTATGATTAGGATCCTCTTTAATTAATATGGTCCACTATGGACCGTTGACCATTATCCCTAAAACAAACCCTAGCCCTATAAGGAATAGAATTAGTAAACACATACCATTCAGGCCCTAACTAGGAGTCTTAAATATATAAATAGGGAACTTAGGAGGCACCTAGAATCCCCACCACAATAATCTCTCACCACCCAAAGAGTTCCAAGAATCCCCTTAGGAGAAATCAAGAAATCAAGAAAGCTTAAAGAAAGATCCTTCATAGCCAAGGAATTAATTAAGGCTAAGAGGTAACCCATGTCTCAACAAAACCTATTTTCATAGCTATGATTCCCCCTTAGGGTTTCCCCCATATTATTGTGATTGGCGAAATATGATGATGATTATTAATGTTTGATGTGATGATCCCATGAGGGATCTTGATAATGTTGATATTGGGAGATTCTTGATAATTATGGTGTTCAGAATGATTATATGGAATTCTTGATAATTATGTGTTGTTCTTGATAATTGTGTGACGTTCTTGATGCTTATGTGTTATCCTTACCGAATCTTGCAATTAGAAGGCGAATCGTATTCTTATTGACATAAAAGTGATTAGAACCCTAGGTTGTATCGTATGTTATGATTCTTGGATTGTGGGGTGGGGAAATCGCATGTTTGGGTGTTGATTATGTTTAGAAAAGCATGATAGGTTATGTGTCGTTCGTTTCTCGTATTTGATCCGTCAATTGTCTACGTGTTGTCATTAATTACGTTGTAAAGTGTCTAAGCATGGTTTCGGGTTCCACAACGGTTCCCGGGGCGTATTGTGTGATAAGAGTCAGTGGGGGGTAGGGGACCCGCCACCTACCCACGGCCGAGAACACCTTCCCGGCAGCGGGCAGCTGCCCGCCGGCGACCCGCTGCCCGGAACAGTAATTCCGGCGGGCAGCCGGCGGGTGCCCCCCCACCCACCGGCTACCCGCTGGAAATTATCCCACCTTGGGATCCCGGCTTCCCCGTTTGATGTTCCCCCGTTCCCCGTGGTGTCCCAACGGACTCCGTTTATCGTGCCTATGTCTAGTTTGATGTTTCGGGTACCGTTCGTAGGTTTATGAGTCAATTATATTGCATGCTAGTTGAATTGGTATCCCGTTGACCTAGGTGGAATGAGTATGAACCCCTTAGGACTATTCTTAGTATGTGACGGATCACGCATAGGTTTTGTTATGCGCTTTCTCCCCCTTCCCAATGTGTAATATGGGTTGCATGTGCTTGCTATGTCTTACGTGTGTGTGTTACCCCAATTCGGTTGCGATCGGATTGGTTATCTTGAGCTGCGGTTCAGAAGCTGGCTACGGTCAGATTGATACTCTTGGGCTGCGGTCCACCGTTTGGTTGCGATCAAACGTTTCTATACGAGCTGCGGTTCGTCCTTTTTCCTGGCTGCGGTCAGATGACATTCTCTTGGGCTGCGGTCCACTGTTTGGTTGCGATCAAACACTATGATGAGCTGCGGTTCATCGGTCGGTTGCGATCGACCCCTCCGTGTTGCGATACGGGGCAGGGTGCTGCGGGGCCGTGTCAGAGCTATATGTGCTGACCCTCATGTATGGGCATGCGATTGGTCCTGTGGCGCCAACAAAGTGTGTTATGTGTGGTGACATGGACGAGTTGGGATTACGAGCGTCTTGGGGGATGTGACTATGGGATTTATATTGGGGACTGTTCATGTTGGGTTATGATCATTGTTTATGCTTTGCCTTATCTGCCTTATCTGTTGTGAACTGCATATGCTTGTTATAACTGTTGCTTGTGTCTGGCCTTATCTGTCGAGTCATTCCAAGTTTTAAAACTAGAGTTCGTAGGATATATCTTCATGCTCAAAATGGTTTTCGTATATCTATATATATCTCTATATGTATTGTATTTCAACGCATTGGAGAGGGTTACCAGCATCTCTCGCTGAACAGATATATTTGGCTTTCAGGCAGAAGATTAAGTCACTGGAGCGCGCTAGAACTTGGAGTGTAGAAGTAGATAGTCTCCCTTTCGGCCTGCGTGCCACGTTTATGTAATCACACTTCAAGGATATTAGTTAGTTAGCCTGTGCACTTGGGTTCTCTAGCCCAGGTGTGGCATAGCACCCCGAACGCTTGTATTATATATTGGGATTTAATAAGATTCTACCTTTATTATAAGTTTTAAAAAGTCTTGAAAATCTGGGGTGTTACAGTTGGTATCAGAGCCTAAGTTTGACCCTAGGATAAGACTCTTAAGACCGGACTTTAGGACACTAGGCTTGAACTCTAGGTACTTAGGAACATAGGATTCAGGAATCTTAGGACGCGCAGTGAGATTGTGAAACCTACACATAACCTCCCCTCACTTCATCCCTCTCTAACTTAAAGGAACCTCCCCCTTCGCTTACCACACCAGGTAAGGGTGCGAATAGATAAGTTTACTTCCACAACTGGGTAACATACACTTACCCGATAAATCGCCTCGTCCAAACTCCCGTCAAAAGACTTGACAAGGACCATGACCAAAGAAAAGGAAGATTTTGAAGAGGCGGTGAAAAGACGTTGCATCAAGACGTCAGGACTGCTAAAAGGAACGGACTGCAGTACTCACCAACCCAGGGTTAACCACGATAACCCCCGATTCAGACAAATGGCATGCACCTTCCGACAAGTTGCTTTATCTCGGCAAACCCGAGTTGCGGCTACAACAAACAGGAAGGAGAACTAGGACACCGATTAAAGTAGCGAATGAACGACACCATTAGTCGAATCCTTTGGCGCAAGGTAAGTATATTGCGACACCTTGCGACCCCACCACCCCAGTTTAAAATATCATCCGCCCTGAAACCCCAGCATCTTGATACCCCTATTTGTTGAAAACTCCCACCCCGAATCCTTAATTACCTTAAGAGCAAATTCACAACTGTCATGACCTTGCTCACCCTTTGTTGCGCCTAACCCAAACCCTCGGAAACCCTAAATTGTTATGAGCATTGGAATCATCGCCCTTACTCTAAGTTCATATCCCCACTCCGTTTGGAAACCCTGTTAAAAACCGTAGAGCAGCATAAAGCCCTTACCCTGCCCAGGGGCGCGAAGAACCAACATTCATCGATTCAATATTAAAATAAGTTGTTAGATAGGAATCGGCGAAGTAGGTGGAAGATACGAATACGTATCATCCCACCCTTGCACGAAAACCGTGAAGGCTTTACGAGAAACCATAGCCGGTACGTACGCCACCGAAGAACGCCATGCGTTGACAAGAGCGGGAAAACAAATACGTTCAATGTGTCAGGGGCCCTCGCTATAGAAAACATCGTCAAATAGGTGCAACAGGCCGAACCTCAAGGAAGACATAAAGCCTTGCTAAGAATTTCATCCACCAAGGAAGGGATGAAACCCAATAGAACAAGAAAGACTAACCCGAAACCCCCCTTGACCCTTAAGAACCCTCGGCAAGGATTAGGAGTCAAGACCTAGGGATTTGACCCACTAACCGACTGGGTCCAGACTTCTGGACATCCGAGGGGAACGTACACGGAAACCATCACGAGAATTCCCCTGGAAGCCATAGAGACGAAGGGGACTTCGACACGGGAAGAGAAGATCAAACGAAAATCTTAGAATCAAACGAAGCCAAGGAAAAGGGATCACCAGTTCGACTGTACGCCACAACCAAGCCCCAAACAGGCATAATCACTTGAAGCCAAGAGCTCTTAGCCCCTTTCCCTCCCCTTGCCAATCAAGTACCATTTCGTTAAAGAATCCGTCCTACCACTCCAAACCTCGCTCTTGATCCCTCATTACAAACAAACCCGTACAAGGTAGCGACCTTCCTTCCTGTATTACGACCTTGGAGACATCGACCCTATCCGCCCCTCGACTTTGAAACCTAGCCCTTGCACTTCATACACCCCTTAACCCAGACCAAGAAAACATAGATATATATATATATATATATATATATATATATATATATATATATATATATATATATATATATATATATATATATATATATATATATATATATATATATATATATATATATATATGTATGTATATCTACCTCTAGAATCAATAAACATTGTACGATGGGTCATCCTATGTATCAAAGTCCCTTTTATTGTGCACAAGGGCATGGGACTTGTCAGGACATGAATCTGTGCATTTTTGGGGTCTTTCCCGAAGGAATTGACTCTTCCTAGTCACTTTCCCGCGGGTCCCCAATGGGTCCTTGACGGGACCTTGGCGGGTCCTTGGCAGGAGCTTGGCAGGCGGACGACTGCCCACCTCGCGCCCACTGGTACAATGTGCTAATTTCTTAACCCCTCATTTTATTGATTTGTGGCGCACTTGTGTGCCTCGATTTATGAATGTGAGTCTTGGGTAAGGAACCATGGACCACCCAAACATAGTGTCCTACGTAAAAGACATTGACGCACGAGACACCATTGGGAAATCACAATCAATTACAATGCACGAGTAATTGAAGTTGGGTCCTACGACACAACCGACTAGGGATGTTTGGTGTAAAGGATTGCGCAAACCAAGGAGGAGAGTTGGGAACTCGTGCTAAGAACCCACGAAAACCTTAAAAGTCAAAATGCTAAGGGTGGATCGGGACTCCTCCAAACCATGAACATCGTTCGAGCAAATCAGAGGACTCCTTACAAGTTGTATGGAATCAAGAACTACGTAGTCCATGGTGCTAAGCAAAAGGGTGAAGAGCACATTCGCGCCAAGACTTCAAGGGTCATTAAGGACCCACAAGGAAATGAGGCGACTCGTAAAGTCGCCGAGTCATCCCACAACGAGATTTGGTAACCGACTGCGCTTTAAAAAGAAAAAGGGCACGCAAGGACACCTTCAGCATTAAAAATAACACAAAAAGGGCACAACAATGCCGAACCTCGGGTACGACATGAAGTCTTACTAAGAATTTCATCCACTAAAGAGAAGATGAAATTCAATAAGAAAAAAATTCAGCCAAAGTCCATCGACTCCCAAGAGACTTTGGGAAGAATTTGGGAAGTGCGCCCTAAGAGATTGGCTTGGTTGACTCAACTTGGTCAAGACCTTGGGCGCATTAAAGAAGTAAGTGTTGAATCACCACGGGAAATTCCCTCAAGAAAGAAGAGAAGGATGAAACCGTAGCCTGGGAACCAAGGTTTAACAAGGATCTTAAAGTCAAGCAAGTACCAACACCAAGGAAGGAGGATCATCAGCTCGTCGACGCATCGTGATCAAAGCATCTAACCAGATTATTCACTTGGGGTCGAGAAACCTTAACCCATCCTTGCCGAATTCCTTTCCCTCCCTCGGAAAATCGGCCCCCTCCTTATTTCAAAACCCTTTCTACCCTTCAGACCCCATTCTTAATCCCATGTTTTAACGATTCCATACAAGTGACAACCTCACAACCTAAGTTGCAACCTTGAAAACTTGATCCTAATTCCTGAATTCAACGTGCCCTCAAGTTTGAAACCCACTCTCTTGGCCCTGTAAACCTAATCGTCCCCAAAAAAACCCAACACGCATAGGAGTACAAGTATACAATTTCCCCGTGGAATACCTTCTCTATAGGACCACGGTTCTACTCTTGACTCGTTAACCCTGCAATGATTTCCAAGCTTCGGGGACGAAGCTTCTCGTAAGGGGGGGAGAGTGTAACACCCCGTGTTACGGCCTTCAATCCCGGATTAATTATTTAATTAATCCCGTTAATAATAATTAAATATGATTTAATTATGTTAGGTTCACCTTTAATTAATTAGTAAGGTCCACCATGAAACATGGACCCTTGCCCGAATAAGAGTCTTAAGCCTGTTAGGAATAATGGAAGTAGGCGTTTTACTATTCAGGTTATGATTAGGATCCTCTTTAATTAATATGGTCCACTATGGACCGTGGACCATTATCCCTAAAACAAACCCTAGCCCTATAAGGAATAGAATTAGTAAACACATACCATTCAGGCTCTAACTAGGAGTCTTAAATATATAAATAGGGAACTTAGGAGGCACCTAGAATCCCCACCACAATAATCTCTCACCACCCAAAGAGTTCCAAGAATCCCCTTAGGAGAAATCAAGAAAGCTTAAAGAAAGATCCTTCATAGCCAAGGAATTAATTAAGGCTAAGAGGTAACCCATGTCTCAACAAAACCTATTTTCATAGCTATGATTCCCCCTTAGGGTTTCCCCCATATTATTGTGATTGGCGAAATATGATAATGATTATTAATGTTTGATGTGATGATCCCATGAGGGATCTTGATAATCTTGATATTGGGAGATTCTTGATAATTATGGTGTTCTTGATGATTATATGGAATTCTTGATAATTATGTGTTGTTCTTGATAATTGTGTGACGTTCTTGATGCTTATGTGTTATCATTACCGAATCTTGCAATTAGAAGGCGAATCGTATTCTTATTGACATAAAAGTGATTAGAACCCTAGGTTGTATCGTATGTTATGATTCTTGGATTATGGGGTGGGGAAATCGCATGTTTGGGTGTTGATTCTGTTTAGAAAAGCATGATAGGTTATGTGTCGTTCGTTTCTCGTATTTGATCCGTCAATTGTCTACGTGTTGTCATTAATTACGTTGTAAAGTGTCTAAGCATGGTTTCGGGTTCCACAACGGTTCCCGGGGCGTATTGTGTGATAAGAGTCAGTGGGGGTAGGTGGGGGGTAGGGGACCCGCCACCTACCCACGGCCGAGAACACCTTCCCAGCAGCGGGCAGCCGGCGGGCGGGCAGCTGCCCGCCGGCGACCCGCTGCCCGGAAGAGTAATTCCGGCGGGCAGCTGGCGGGTGGCCCCCCACCCACCGGCTACCCGCTGGAAATTATCCCACCTTGGGATCCCGGCTTCCCCGTTTGATGTTCCCCCGTTCCCCGTGGTGTCCCAACGGACTCCGTTTATCGTGCCTATGTCTAGTTTGATGTTTCGGGTACCGTTCGTAGGTTTATGAGTCAATTATATTGCATGCTAGTTGAATTGGTATCCCGTTGACCTAGGTGGAATGAGTATGAACCCCTTAGGACTATTCTTAGTATGTGACGGATCACGCATAGGTTTTGTTATGCGCTTTCTCCCCCTTCCCAATGTGTAATATGGGTTGCATGTGCTTGCTATGTCTTACGTGTGTGTGTTACCCCAATTCGGTTGCGATCGGATTGGTTATCTTGAGCTGCGGTTCAGAAGCTGGCTGCGGTCAGATTGATACTCTTGGGCTGCGGTCCACCGTTTGGTTGCGATCAAACGTTTCTATACGAGCTGCGGTTCGTCCTTTTTCCTGGCTGCGGTCAGATGACATTCTCTTGGGCTGCGGTCCACTGTTTGGTTGCGATCAAACACTATGATGAGCTGCGGTTCATCGGTCGGTTGCGATCGACCCCTCCGTGTTGCGATACGGGGCAGGGTGCTGCGGGGCCGTGTCAGAGCTATATGTGCTGACCCTCATGTATGGGCATGCGATTGGTCCTGTGGCGCCAACAAAGTGTGTTATGTGTAGTGACATGGACGAGTTGGGATTACGAGCGTCTTGGGGGATGTGACTATGGGATTTATATTGGGGATTATTCATGTTGGGTTATGATCATTGTTTATGCTTTGCCTTATCTGCCTTATCTGTTGTGAACTGCATATGCTTGTTATAACTGTTGCTTGTGTCTGGCCTTATCTGTCGAGTCATTCCCGGTTTTAAAACTAGAGTTCTAGGATATATCTTCATGCTCAAAATGGTTTTCGTATATCTATATATATCTCTATATGTATTGTATTTCAACGCGTTGGAGTGGGTTACCAGCATCTCTCGCTGAACAGATATATTTGGCTTTCATGCAGAAGATTAAGTCACTGGAGCGCGCTAGAACTTGGAGTGTAGAAGTAGATAGTCTCCCTTTCGGCCTGCGTGCCACGTTTATGTAATCACACTTCAAGGATATTAGTTAGTTAGCCTGTGCACTTGGGTTCTCTAGCCCAGGTGTGGCATAGCACCCCGAACGCTTGTATTATATCTTGGGATTTAATAAGATTCTACCTTTATTATAAGTTTTAAAAAGTCTTGAAAATCTGGGGTGTTACAGGGACCAACAACTCTAAGTAATCCCGGTGGTCTAGACCTCCCGTCCAAATCCAAGTATCCCTCTTATACTCTATGACTCCGGTCAGAGTCAACTTAAGAAGCTTAATTAGTTAACCGACTTTCATTCAGTGCAATCTTAACACCTTTCACCTTCGAGGTAATTTCCAACTTACTTCCTACCTTCGTCACAACCATATGATGATAGAATTCTTTCACCAAATTCGGGTAAGTCTCGTTCTTAATTACTAAATACCCATCCAACAAACCTTGAAAATTAAGCACATCCAAAATAGTACTTGAAAAGAATTCGTCTTCAAAAGTTTTACCTTCTAGAACCAAGTAGTGGGCATCCACCCAATCTACCTTCTTGATAATACTTGTCCTCCTAGGCATTGTGCAAAAACCCAAACCAAGATGGAAGCTTGAACTCCCTTTTTTCCCCTTCTTTTTCTTCTTTTCTTTCCGAGAGATCGACAGCGAAACAGCGGCAGCAGCAGGAGGCTCGGTGCGGCGACTTTCGGCGAGGGTCGACGGTGACGGGTGGCAGGCGGTGGTCGGTTGGGCTGAGGGAATCGACGAGCTGGGGGGTTGCTCGCTGCTTCTTTCGGCTGGTGCAACGGGTGGGAAATTGGGGAAGAAAGGGAGAAAAAGAATTTTAATTGGGGATTTAGGCTAGGGTTTAGGTAAGGAAATATTAAAAGGAATTAAGGTTGGAAAAGGTTTAAGAAAAATAATTAGCTTAGATGGTTTAAAGGTTGGGTTGGCAAACTCTGGGCTTGGGTTTGAAACTCTTTAAAGATAAAAAACTAAAACTACTTTGGGTTTTAAGCTCTAATTCCTTAAGGTTTTCCCTAAAACTAGCTTTTACTACACTTAAGGTGAAATTAAGGGTCGTTCTACTTATTAATTAGATCCTTCTCTTAAATTAACTAGTCATTAAACCTAAGGTTAAGCAACACTTAAAGGAACGGATTAGGCTACCCATTCAAATCTACCCAAAATAGAAGGCTTAAGGGAAAAACGCAAGGAAACGAAACTCGAAGGTAAAGAGATTGGCTCGGGAAAAGGTACCTACGGTTTCCTCCTCGACTAGATCTTCGGCTTCGGTTTGCGACCGGCTCATCACAAACACCTTGCCTTGAGGCCTTGACCCGCCCGAAGGTGCACTCCCAAACCCCCGACTATTTCCACCTCCCGATGGTCCCAAAGGTGAGGGTCTCGCACTAGAGTGATGCTGGGGTGGTCCTCCTTGCTTGACTGGGTAGGGGCAAGCACGAGCTTTGTGTCCCCTTCTCCCACAGTTGAAGCATTGAAGCGGGTTTCCTTGAAAATCTTTCCCGACGTGATCCTTACCAGACCTCCTACACAAATTCGGTCCCTTTCTCGCCTCCGAATGTGTCCTTGACGACTCTTGTCCTTGGGAATAGGTTGCCTTAGCGTTGTAGTCACCTCTTGCTCTCATGAAGTTCGGATTCACACTCCCCTCAACCGTTCTCTTGATTTGATCACTTGACCCCCTTTGCATTTGCTGGAACCAGTACAAGTCGGCTGCGCTAGAGTAGGCTTCATCGAGCGTCCTGGGTTTGAACACCGTTAAAGACTTCTTTGCCTCGTAATTCAACCCTGCCACAAACTTTTCCACTCGAGCGGCCTCGGTAGGGACCAACACCTGGGTGAAACGAGATAGCCTCAAAAACCTTTTGTGGTACTCCACCACAGTCAAAGCCCCTTGCTTGAGATGAAGAAACTCCTCGTACATAGCCGCCTGGACGTGCGAGGGATAGAAGCGCTCACGGAGTTTGTCCTTCAATCCCTCCCAACAAAGTCCCAGTTCTCCTTGGCAACCCGGTCCCTCGTGGACCTAACAAAAATCTGCTTCATGACTGAACTAGAAGGTTGCTAGCTCAACTCGGCGCTCTTCGGGACACCTAACTACCGCAAAGATCTTGTCTAACGAACGAATCCATTTTTCCAAGACCGCGGGGTCTTCCTCCCCGGCAAAGACTAGAGGTCGATGGCTTGAGACTTGTCGGCCAACGTCGCGGTTTCCATTCGGTGGTGGCGGAGGAGGATTGCTGTTGTTGTGGAGGAGCGCGTTGCTCAGAGTCTGCGTAATCTGAGTGAGATGCTGAAGGTTTTGAGCTAGCTGCTCGTTCGTAGCCGTTTCTGGAGTCCGTGCACGATGACGAGGTGGTGCCATCGCAGAGTTCACAGAAGCAACACGGTTACATCAAGAGAAACGGAGAAGCTATGCACCCTTACCCGGTGCTTAAAACGGAAGAACTTAAACTAAGCGAATGGCAAGAAAAGTAAAGCACAACAATGGTAAAGAAACTCACACCTCACCGCGCGTCCTATGATTCCTAAGTCCTAAGTCCTAAGCACTTAGTCACTTAGAGTTCAACCTTAAAGTCTTAGTTCAAACTTAACTTCTTAGGGTTCAAAAATTAGCATCCTAGGCTCAAACCTAGGCTCTGATACCAACTGTAACACCCCCGATTTTAGCAAAAATTAAAAGCTTAAATCATGAAGATAAATCTAATCATTTGATAAAACCAAGCGGAAGCTAATATTAAGGTACGAGGGTGTTATGCCACATCTATATAACTATAGATGCACATGCTAGAATCTAAACCAACAATCATCATTAGGTAACAATTCATAATTCTAGGCTCACAGGCCATAAAACTAGAACTACAGAAAGGAAAGCTACGCTATCTCGGTCCACATCTAGCCGCGCTCTCTCGATCTACTCAAAACCTGTAAAATAAAAGGGATAACACCCGTTGGCGAATAAAGCTTGTAACCCACCATTACGCGTTGAGTAACATATAATATAGGTATAGAGAAAAGCATTTGAGACTTTGGAATACAATATATAATCCTTTAAAAACGAGGAAGGAACAACATAAGACTCATCATCAAGTCACTCTCAATCAAAGACCAATCCCAACAAATTACTCAATGATCAACAAGATCGACAGAAACAACATGCTCAACAACAAGATATATCAAACGATAACCAATCAAGAGACAACATAAGTCACACTCATGAACCATGAGAGATAAGAATCACATTCAAAGATGAGTACCAAGTTCCAACCTTATGCCATGTTCCAACCATTCTCTCATGGCCAACCTTATTACAGTTCCAACCTTTACCTCCTAGTGCTACCCTGTGCACCGAGTCCAACCTTATTCCTCCGGAGCGATCCGCCCCCCGCCTGCATCCGCCAGCTTTAACCACCAAACGGGGACACTCGTAGTGCCAATAGTCATGTAGAATATTACTAATCACGTGATAGTCTATCTCCTTTCATTATTGCCCACCAATCATATAACAATACATAGTCGTCATCATAGAGGATTGAGACTCATCAATAGCCCAATCAAGTATCAATAAACGGTACATCAAATGTACAAGATCATATCAAGGAATACAATCGATAGATTTCAATGAAAGGCAAGAATAGACCATCAAGGCAACGATACATCAACGATAGACTTTAATCCAAAGATTATCATGATTGGCAACACAAGTTGCCAATCCTCAATAGGAATAAACGAACAACACATACTAGCATCAACAACATTAGAACTAGCATATACATCAAAAGGAGAAACATAACGGTTCATCCGAACATCAATGACTTCACATTAATCCAATGAATCACAATGTTGGACCACAAGCACGATTCAAGACTCATAATCCTATCACGGACACTTAGGACACCGTTCTAGACGTGCGAAACATCAAAGGAGACACACAAGTGCTCAACGATTCAACAAAACGGAGGCCAAAGCATCATGTACCAGTGGGTGGAACAGTGGGTGGACAACCACCCGCCACACCCCCTTACAGGTACCAGCGGGTGGAACCACGGGTGGACCTCCACCCGCAGCTCTGCCCGCCAGTACACACCCTTCCATCCGCGGGTGGAACGGCGGGTAGACAGCAACCCGCTGTTCCGCCCGCGGGTACACGTATCCAAGGTGAAATTTCCCTTCAGGGAAAAACATCAACAAGGCAATGCTCAAGTCCAAAATACCCAAAACCTTACATTCAACAAGACAATGACTTGAACACATGAATAGCTCAAAAGATAGCATTTAAGAATGTGATATCCCGTATTTTCTAGACACTATATAAGGATCATGTGCATACGGAGCTAATTTTATTGTAATACCCGGTTATTCTTCATTCCGACTTAATACTTATTCCTTCTGTATTCCTCTAAAATCCTTTGGGTCCGAAATCCATTTGATTCAGTTCCTTATAGCCTTACTATTATTATTATTATTATTGATTATTGATAAGAAATCATATATTGTTTTCTGTACTGGAAAAATGTTATATATTTTTATATATACGTAAAGTACGTGCGTAGTGTGTATAGTAATTGTACAATGTGATTCATTACAAAGTATACATATATAATAATGTTGATACCTATATTATATATACTAGTAATTCACCCGCGCGATGCACGGAAAAAAATTATATTATTATAAATATAAATAAAAAATCGAAAAACAAAAATATTTTAAATTATTTAATATAATAATATTTTTGAGCTTCCATTGGTCAAGTGTTTATTATTTTTATAGAATAAAAAATTACAATTAAAATTATAATTATAATTTTGTATGGTTAATATAATCTCTAATTATGTGCATATTCAAATAAACTTATAGAGAGAATTTACATAATTACATTGATTTATTCTTAATTGTATTTCATCTATATTATAATTTTCACAATACGAATAATAACTAAGATAATTACATTTGGAAAGCAAATTTCAAATTTTGTATGTGTAAATTTAAACTCTAATTGAACACATTTTTATATGATTATATAATATATAGCTATTTTATTTTTCAAAAATATATTTTTTATATGATTATATAATTTATAGCTATTTTATTTTTTAAATGTTGTGCTTCTTTTTTTTTTTTAATAATAAAAGATGTTGTGGCATTAATTGTAACATTAATTATTTCTCAAACCATATAGCTTTATTATATAAAGGATTATATTATATATTGGACGTGTGTATGGATATATAGTATTTATAATATATCTTCTTCCTATTTATAAAAAGAAAATTTATTAAAATTTATTATGAGATTGGAGTTACAAATCAGGATTGGCAGTTACAAATCATAATTTATTTGTATTCACAAATTATATTTAATTGTGAATTGATGAGGATGAAGACCATTCTTTTTATTCTTCCTTCTTCTTCTTCTTTTGGCCGAAGCTACACAAGAAAGAAAAAAAAATTTCTTCTTCCTCTTCTTCATATTGACGGCGTACACACAAGAAAAAAATATATGTATTCTTCTATTTCTTCAAGAGTTGGAACCATCCCCTTCAAGTCTAGTAAGTTCAAGTTCCTCTTATTGTTTTTAGTTTTATGGGTACTGGTTGCATGATAGTGATGATGATTACAGTGGTGGGGAGTTAATAATTGTAGCATATTGTATTGATGAGTGGATGATAAAGCCGATGATGAAGATGAGCTAATGGTGGATTATTATGGTAACGGATGGTGCATGGATGATGATTCGACAATTATAGGTTCTTTATCAAATTGACTAGAATGCGATTAAGTGATTGCTACGAATTTTGAGGTTCG
Source organism: Ipomoea nil (assembly GCF_001879475.1). NCBI lineage: Eukaryota > Viridiplantae > Streptophyta > Magnoliopsida > Solanales > Convolvulaceae > Ipomoea > Ipomoea nil. The sequence goes on from NW_017617781.1 coordinate 307,220, forward strand.
AGGGTAAGATTTCATGTTCATCAAAATTATTTTTTTTCCGTAAATATTATATATGCTGTGTGAATATGAGTACGATGTCTATAATGTGAGTTATAATGTTCATGTGATCACAAGTGCATTGTAATGTTGTGAGTGGTGATTCTCGAAGTATCGAGAATGGGTTTCGACGTGTCGAACCCGAATGTTGTGTAAATGCTTGGCGGAATTTTTGATATTTATATATTAAAAATAATGATCAAATGTGAACAATTTGTAAAAAATGTTATTTTGACAAACTACACCATATATATATGTGGTGAAATCTTATTATAATTCCACGTCCATATTATTAACAAATAAAGTTTGGAAAAGAAATATTTTGACATGAAAGTATATATACATACATATTTTAGTCTTGGAGGAGGGTGATATTTGGTGCTGGTGTGAGCCGGAAAACTCACAACCAACTGATTGAAAATTTTGGTCATTTTACCGGAGTGAGGCGAGAGAACTCACAAAAATATTTTTATTATACCGGAGTGAGCCGGGAGAACTCACAAATTTGAAATTTGTCTAGATATGGAAACCGGAGTGAGCCGGTAGAACTCACATTGTAATTATAAATTATTTTCATGATTGGCTTATGATGCCTCTTGGCGGTTAAGTTGAGAGCTTAAAGACTCTACACTCGGTATCTACTCCTCCTTGATAAATATGATACATTTTGGAAAAATGACGTGGAATATTTTGAAAAATGATTATTTACTAAGTAATACTTGGGAAGTATCTACTATGTTAATTGTACAAAAGTATATATATATATATATATGGTTTGCGAAAGTATAAGAATATATAAGTATTTTATTTGAAAATTATATAAAATCCGAGCCTATTATTTTACGGGGTGAAATGGAACTTACTTAGCTTACGCTAATTTTTGTCTATTCTCTATCTCTTGTGTCAAATGATTATTACAGGTGAACATGAAAAAGGATTCAAGTTGAGAACGAGTTTAGTCTATTTAAGAATACACGGCATGGAAGATTTGATATTCGTGAGAAAAATATTGTTGTATAGAAATTTCAGTTTTATGTATTAAGTTGAATTTGGATCATTTATTTGATGTTGTAAATTAGCCTTAGCACTTAGGTTGTTGGTTGCCTAAGTGTGGCGGTAACACCCTTTACTTTTGTTAGTTAATGCTTCCGCTAGAGTACTATTGAACTTTTAATTGAGAAAAAGTATTAAAATTAAGGAAAATTTTGTTATAAAATTTGGGGTGTTACAAAGAACCCTAGATACAAGCTCTAACATGCATAAACACAAGATTATGCATCAAATCTCACAAGAACATTAAATAGAATGTCAAGAATCATCATAGCAAGTTCAAAATAGGTTTTGTAAAGCATGGGTTACCTTTGTAGACCAAGATAGACTTCCTTTTTATCCCCTGCACTTCTCCTTGAAGTTCCTCCTCAACCAAATCTTCTCAACACAACCAAGCATACAAAGAAAAACCACAACTTAGATAAAGACTAGGTAAAGCTACTCAAAAACAACAAATAAGCTAAGATCTTACCCTTCCTAGTGTTTTAATGATGGAAAGGTGGAATCTTGGATAGTTCTCTTGCAAAGATGAAGGAGGATTTTACTTGGCTTGGAGAGAAAGCTAGCCTTTCTAGAGAGAAGGTAGAGTGTCTAGTGTTTTCTTTGCCAAGATAAGAAATGAAGTGTGGTCTTGCTAGGGTGAAGCCTGAATAGCAAGTAAGGGTGAAAAGGTTAAAATACCCTTACTTTCTCAAAAAGGCTAGGAAGACTTCAAAAGGCTTGGTACAACTCATAAAGCTCAAGGTCTTTTCATTTGACTAAACCAATTGACCAAGGAATTGGTCAATTTAAGTCCTCCGACTTTATAATTAAGAAATTGAAAAGGGAAATTCACAAGGAAGATATAGAATTAATTACATAATTAATTCTATTTAAGAATTGGATTTTCGGGGTGTCACATAGGGAGATTTGGGAGAATCGTCTGGTTCGATCTTGTACTATTTTTATAATTTGTATTTCCTTTATTATTATTTGCTATGTATAATTTAGCCATGCTTGGCTAAACTCCATTAGAAATTCTTGGGTAAAAAGTGTTTATGAACCTATGTGCCTGTGCTCTCAGATTCTTTATTATATTATTATTTGGGTTTTAAACTTGTGTTTCAATTGTGATTATATTGTTTGATGCTTGTAATTAGTGTCCATAGTTTCTCATTTCATAGCTTTCTTTATGTTACAACGGGAGTTGGTCATAATTTAGGGCACACACAATTGCACTTAACTGTTGCACCTTGTGAGAGGGCAAATTAGTTGAGGAGTTTAATTCTTGACTGTTGCACATCAGGAGATGGTAGTAATTAGGAATTTATTATGAATGGTTGTTCTTGTTTTATTGGGTGTTTATTCCACGGGAGTGGATATTCACTACTGTTAGGGACTACGGGAGTAACTCTAAACCATTTTTGCATTCTCACACTAGTTTAAACCCAGATTTAATATTGCACTTAAGATTAGCACTAGGGAATTAAACACTTGAATCCTAGGGGTCTCATTCTCTCTCTCTATTGTTTTCAAAACCCTAATTCATTACTTTGCTTTATTTATTTTATGCAACCTGTAACACCCCGAAAATTTTAAACTTTTGAGGCTTATATAATAAAGGTAAATGCTCATAAATCCCAAAACATACATAAGAGTACGGGGTGCTATGCCACACCTGAGCTAGAGAACTCAGGTGCACAGGCTTACTTCTAGAGTCCTCAAATAGTATCAATACATAAACATGGCACGCAGGCCGAAAGGTAAACTATCTACTCTATGCTCCGGATCTCTAGCGCGCTCCAGTGTCTAATCATCTGTGCCTGAAAGCCAAATATATCTGTTCAGCGAGAGATGCTGGTAACCCACTCCAACTGTTGAAATACAGTACATATAGATATATACATAGATATAAGAAAAACCATTTCGAAGCATGAAGATATATCCTAAGAGACTCTAGCTTTTAAAATAGGGAATAGACTCGACAGATAGGGATAGCACAGCCAACAGTCATAACCAAGCACATACAACGCACTAGTATAGGGAACAGACTTCGACAGATAGAGATAAGCACAGCCAATAATCATAATCAAGCATATACGGTTTACTAGCATGTATCCTATGGTCGCGCATTCATAACATCAAACCATCCATGTCTCATCACATAGCACATTTTGATTGCGCCACAGGACCAATCGCATGCCCATACATGAGGGTCAGCGCATATAGCTCTGACACGACCCCGCAGCACCCTGCCTCGTATCGCAACACGAAGGGGTCGATCGCAACCGACCGATGAACCGCAGCTCATCATAATGTTTGATAGCAACCAAACAGTGGACCGCAGCCCAAGAGTAGTCATCTGACCGCAGCTAGTAATATGAACCACAGCTCATGTAAGACGTTTGATCGCAACCAAACGGTGGACCGCAGCCCGAGAGTGTAAATCTGACCGCAGCTCAGGAACAACCAATTTGATCGCAACCAAATTGGGGTATCATGCACACGTAGCACATAACAAGTACATGCAACCCACATTGACACATTGGGAAGGAAGAGAAATCGTATAATGAAACCTATGCGTGATCATTCACATATTAGGAATAATCTTAAGGGGTTCATACTTCTTTCACCTAGGTCAACGGGATACCAATTCAACTGGCATGCAATATATAAGACTCGTTTATCCTACGAACGGTACCCGAAACATCAAACCAGACATAGGCACGATCGACGGAGTCCGTTGGGACACCACGTGGGTCGGGGGGAACATCAAACGGGGAAGCCGGGATCCCGAAGTGGGGGAGTTTCCAGCGGGTAGCCGGTGGGTGAAGAGTCACCCGCCGGCTGCCCGCCGGCGACGAGACTCCGGGCAGCGGGTGCCCGGCGGGCAGTCGCCTGCCCGCCAGCTGCCGGCGACGTCGATTCTGGCCGCGGGTAGGTGGCGGGTCCCCTACCCCCCCACTGACTCTCTTTCACAATAAACGCCCCGGGATCCATTGTGGAACCCGAAACCATGCTCAGACACTTTTAAACGCAATCGATGACACCACGTAGACAATTAACGGATCAAAAGCGAGAAACGTAAGGCACGTATTCTATCATGCTTCCTAAATACAATTAACGCCCAAACATGCGAATTCCCACCCAACATATCAACAATAACACCACACAAGTTTCACGTTACATCCTAAGGCTCTAACCATATTTAAATCATCATGAAACTAATTCATCCTTTAATATCAAGAACCAATACAATTCATCAAGAATACCACATAATTATCACGAATCCGAATTCCTCAAGAATATCACACAATCATCAAGAAACCCTTATCATCATCAAGATTATCAAGATAGAACCATATCACCAATTATCAAGATCACGCCATCAATATCATAAACAATTCATCAAGAAACAAGAATATAGGGGAATGCCTAAGATGGAGATCATAACTAAGAAAATAGGTTTTGTTGAGACATGGGTTACCTCTTAGCCTTAATTGATTTCCTTGGCTATGAAGGGTCTTTCTCTAAGCCTTTCTTCTTTCTTGATTTCTCCTAGGGGAATTCTTGGAGCTCCTTGTGTGGTGATAGATTATTGTGGTGGGGGTTCTAGGTGCCTCCCCTATTTATATATCTAAGAGTCCTAATTAGGGTCCAAATACTATAGGCTTGCTAACTCTATTCCTTTTAGGACTAGGGGTTGGGTTTAGAGGTGAGGGCCCATGGACTATGGTGGCCATTTTCCTAGTTGATTATTGTAATTTAATTCTTTCTTTGGATAATTGGTTAAATGATTAATTGATTTTAGGGGTCGTAACACGGGGTGTTACACTCTCCCCCCCCCCCCCCTTGCAAGGGGCTTCGTCCCCGAAGCCCGGTGTGATAATCCATTCTTTCACCCCTGGACATCCCGTATTTTGGCCTCCTGGTTAGGAATGCGGCCCCGCGTTTTGTCCTTGCTGGGGTAGACTGGACTGCTGGTGTCGTGGCAATAGGAAAGTTTGGGTCTACCTTGGTTTCTTGCTCCGGAGCTGGATTCCCTGCGAGTGCCCAAGGTGGCCTCGATTGCTGCCACCCTCTGATCTAATGCGCGTGTCGTGTGGATTAAGGACGAGAACCCTTCTTCCATGATTTGGTTTTGCCGGGTGAGTTGTGCTAGGATGCACTCATTGACTGAGTCTTCGTTTTGTCCCCTTGGGTTTCCTCCCGATCGTGCGTGTGCCAGTGGGTTAGGCTCGCTATCCTCTTCCTGATCCCCACCTTCCTCTAGACCCCCAAAATCTTGCATTGCTCGTTTAAGCTTTTTGTTGGAGATGTCCAATTGGTCGACCAATTCTCTTCGCTCCTCCTCGGGTTTTTGGCGAATTTCTTCGAGGGTGATGTATTGTCCCCCTTCGGTGTAGTAGATATCATTGCGGCAGAGGTTCTGGGCGTTAAAGACCATGCCGTTTGCAGTCTTGACCTTAGTGTGGCTTAGATCCACCTCCTTTTTCTCCATGATCCAACTTAGGATCATCCCGTAGGGCAGGCTAAGTCGGTTGCTTGTCTTGCAAAATTCCATGTGTTTTAGCATGAGGGCCGGTAGGTTGAACTTGATTTTGTGTTTCAAGAGGTAGGCAAAGGTGCACTCTAAGCTCCCCACGTCTTTGCTCTTATTATTTGTGGGCAAGAGGCTGTCAGTTACAATCATAACCAATATCTTTTGCTCCGCCGTTAGCCACTTCCTATTTGGTCGCGTGGCCGAGGTGAACCCTTCATCTTTCCCGAGTAGGTACCCGAGGTAGTCTTTGTACCCCGTATTTTGGGTATCAATCCACCCCTTTCGGTCGTAATTTGACACACCCGTAGCGGTCAATTTCAAGAGCTTGGCCAAGCGACCTTCGGAGAGTATGATTTCCTTGCCGCAGACCTTGGTGGTGATTTCTAGTTTATCGCCCCGTTTGGTGGCTACTAGATGTTGATAGAATTCTTTCACCAATTCGGGGTATGTATCCCCCTTGATGGTGAGGTACGTATCCAAAAGCCCTTGGTGATTAAGCATATCGACCAATTCCGGAGAAAATTTCTCGGGTTCAAGGGCTTTACCTCCGATTACGGTGTAGTCGGCGTTGCTACATTCCGGGGTACGGACTCCGAGGGGCTTTTTCGGCATTTTTTTTTGGGAGGTGGTATTTTTCCGGTGAACTTCCGGCAGCGCGGTTTCCTCATCGGCGAGGGGGGTGGCGGCGAGCTCGGCTCTGGCGACGGCTTGGCGAGGGGGCGGTGGCTTTTGGACAGGGCTGGGCAGTGGTGGCGAGCGTGGCAGCGGGGGTGCTTCAGGCGAGTGGCGGGTGGCGGAGGCGTCGCGGTTTGCTTCCAGGCGGCGACGGCGGTGTGCGGTGGGGCGTCGTCTGGGCGGTCGGCGGCGGCTTCAGTCGTCGACGGCGTCCGGCTGGGGCTGTTGGCCCGGTGTTTAGGGAGGCGGAGAGGTGAGATGGGAAGGAGGGTGAGGGAGGGGGAGTGTGGGAGAAGAAGAAGAAGGGTTTTTGATTTGGGGATTTGTGGGTTTTAGGGATTTGTGGGGGATTTAAGAAGGGAGTGTCCCCTTAAGGTTTTGAGAAACACCTTTAGCCTAGTGGTTAAGATTTTGGTCTTGTATGTGAGAGGTTAAGGGTTCAATTCCCATTGGTGACACTAGGCTTTTTGATTGTGTGGTCCCTGTCTTTTTCTTTCTTTTGTCTTTTAGTGGTGGGAGGCTTGGCTTGTTTTCCCTATGTATAATTTTAGTCCCTCCCGTAAGCAGGATTGAATTTCGATCTAGTCTTTTATTTATAATAATTCCGAAGTAATTAAGCTAAGTAAGTAGTTCCACTACGAAGGTGGTTACAAGGAATTTGTCGGTTTATCCTAGACAGAACTCGTCTTCTTGGTTTTCTTCCGCAGGGTTTGCGTGGTCCTTGTCTTCTGGGGTTTGGTTCCCCTCCTCGAGGTTGTTCTCGTTCCCGAGTTCGGCCTGGGTGCGGCTCATGACGAATATCTTTCCGGGAGTGCCGTAGTTTCCTTGGTGAGTGGTGCCCCCGTGTTGACCCATGGTGGTGGTGCGTGGCCTTTGGGGTTGAGTGCACTGGAAGGCCTTGTGTCCTTCTTCCCCGCAGTTGAAGCATAGCCAGGGATTGCCCATGCAGTCTTTGCCTCTATGGCTTTTGTTGCATTTTGGGCAAGGGAAGCTTCTCGTGTTAGCTTCATTTCTCCCTACGGGTGGTCTTTTGCTGGCCAGGTTACTTGGTCTTGTGTTGGTGTCGTTTCTTGTCCTTTTTACGGGTGGTGTCCCACCTCCGGTGTTTCTTTTCCGTATCTGTTCTTGAACCCCTCGTTGTAGCAGTTGGATTCGATAGAGATTTGCGGCACTGGAGTAAGCCTCGTTGAGGGTCCAGGGTCTGCTTACCACTAGTGCTTTTCGGGCTTCGAAGTTGAGGCCCGATACGAATCTCTCTATTTTGGTTACCTCCGTGGGGACTAGTTCTGGTGCGAAGCGTGCTAGTTCTAGGAATCGTCTATGGTATTCCATGACGGTGGTCGTTCCTTATTTCAGATGGAGGAACTCTTCGTGCATAGATGCTTTTACGTGTGTTGGATAGAAGCGCTCTCGTAGACGTGTTTTGAGGGTTTCCCAGTCGAACCCTGGTTCTTGTCGGTAGGCGGGTCCCTCGTGGATCCACCAAAGGTCTGCCTCGTGTCCGAAGTAAAACGAGGCTATCTCCACGCGACGTTCCTCTGGGTCCGGATCCATTCCTCCAGGATCACGGGGTCTTCTTCTCCTGAAAACGTGGGGGGTCGATGATTCGAAACTTGTCGGGCGACGTCCGAGTTTGTGTTTGATAGAGGTGGTGGGGGTCTGTTATTGCGAAGAGCCACGTCGCTTAGTGCTTGGGCGACTTGTGTCAGTTGCTGCAGGGTTTGGGTTAGAGGGTCGTGTATGTTGGGTTCCGGTGTCCTTGATTGTCTTCTGTTTGGTGCCATGTTGCCGTCCTTCTGGGTCAATGTTTATATGGATGTTAGGTGAGAGTTTTGTATCCTTACTTTGGCGTGATAAGCGGAGGGAAAGTTCCCTTTAGATAAGTGAAGGGTAAAGTGAGGGAGAGTTACGTGTAGGTTTCACAGTCTTACAGTGCGTCCTAAAGTTCCTGAGTCCTACGTTCCTAAATACCTAAAGTTCAAGCCTATTGTCTTAAAGTCTAGTCTTAAGAGTCTTATCCTAGGGTCAACTTAGGCTCTGATACCAACTGTAACACCCCGAAAATTTTAAACTTTTGAAGCTTATATAATAAAGGTAAATGCTCATAAATCCCAAAACATACATAAGAGTATGGGGTGCTTTGCCACACCTGAGCTAGAGAACTCAGGTGCACAGGCTTACTTCTAGAATCCTCAAATAGTATCAATACATAAACATGGTACGCCGGCCGAAAGGTAAACTATCTACTCTATGCTCCGAATCTCTAGCGCGCTCCAGTGTCTAATCATCTGTGCCTGAAAGCCAAATATATCTATTCAGCGAGAGATGCTGGTAACCCACTCCAACGTGTTGAAATACAGTACATATAGATATATACATAGATATAAGAAAAACCATTTCGAAGCATGAAGATATATCCTAAGAGATTCTAGCTTTTAAAACAGGGAATAGACTCGACAGATAGGGATAGCACAGTCAACAGTCATAACCAAGCACATACAACGCACTAGTATAGGGAACAGACTTCGACAGATGGAGATAAGCATAGCCAATAATCATAATCAAGCATATACGGTTTACTAGCATGTATCCTATGGTCGCGCATTCATAACATCAAACCATCCATGTCTCATCACATAGCACACTTTGATGGCGCCACAGGACCAATCGCATGCCCATACATGAGGGTCAGCGCATATAGCTCTGACACGGCCCCGCAGCACCCTGCCTCGTATCGCAACACGAAGTGGTCGATCGCAACCGACCGATGAACCGCATCTCATCATAATGTTTGATCGCAACCAAACAGTGGACCGCAGCCCAAGAGTAGTCATCTGACCGCAGCCAGGAATGTAACACCCCGTGTTACGACCCCTAAAACCGATTAATCATTTAACCAATTGCCCAAAAGAAAGAATTAAATTACAATAATTAACTAGGAAAAGGCCCACCATAGTCCATGGGCCCTCACCCCTAAAACCCAACCCCTAGCCCTAAAAGGAATTGAATTAGCAAGCCTATAATATTAGTTCCTAATTAGGACTCCTAGGTATATAAATAGGGGACTTAAGAGGCACCTAGAACCCCTACCACAATAATCCCTTACCACACAAGAAGCTCCAAGAATTCCCCTAGGAGAAATCAAGAAAGAAGAAAGCTTCAAGAAAGACCCTTCATAGCTAAGGAATTAATTAAGGCTAAAAGGTAACCCATGTCTCAACAAAACCTATTTTCATAGCTATGATTCCCCTCTTAGGATTTCCCCCATATTCTTGTGTGCTGATAATTTGTTATAATGATCTTGATAATTGGTGCTATGATTCCATGGGTAATCTTGATGATAAGAGGTTCTTGATGATTATATGGTGTTCTTGATGTTCTTGATGATTATATGATGTTCTGGATGATTATATGATGTTCTTGATGTTTATATGATATTCCTACCGAATCGTGATATTAGAAGATGAATTGTGTTCTTGTTGATTTAAAAATAATTAGAACCCTAGGTTATATCGTGGAATTCGTATGGCATTATTCTTGGTAGATTGGGTGGGAATTTGTATGTTTGGGTGTTGTTTATGTTTAGAAAAGCATGATAGGTTATGTGCCGTATGTTTCTTGATTTTGATTCGTTAATTGTCTACGTGTGTTATCAATTGCGTTTGAAAGTGTCTAAGCATGGTTTCGGGTTCCACAAAGGTTCCCGGGGCGTTTTTGGTGAAAAAGAGTCAGTGGGGGGTAGGTGGGGGTAGGGGACCTGCCACCTACCCGCGGCCTATTTGGGCAACGCCGGCAGCGGGCAGCCGGCGGGTGAACCGTCACCCACCGGCTACCCGCTGGAAAATACCCTACGGGTTTCCGGCTTCCCCGTTTGATGTTCCCCCGACCCCCGTGGTGTCCCAACGGACTCCGTCTATCGTGCCTATGTCTAGTTTGATATTTCGGGTACCGTTTGTAGGTTGTATGAGTTTTATATATTGCATGCTAGTTGAATTGGTATCCCGTTAACCTAGGTGAAAAAAGTATGAACCCCTTAGGATTATTCTTAGTATGTGAAGGATCACGCATAGGTTTTGTTATACGTTTTCTCCCCCTTCCCAATGTGTTAATGTGGGTTGCATGTGCTTGCTATGTGTTATGTGTGCATGATACCCCAATTTGGTTGCGATCAAATTGGTTATACGGGCAGTTGGATGGGTTGAGAACCATACTGACTGTTTACCAGGCCGGTTGCGATCGGTCAGGTATATAAATATTATATAGGGCTGCAGTCCACCGTTTGGTTGCGATCAAACGTTTCTACATGAGCTGCAGTTCATATTTCCTGGCTGCGGTCAGATGACATACTCTTGGGCTGCGGTCCACTGTTTGGTTGCGATCGAACTATGATGAGTTGCGGTTCATCGGTCGGTTGCGATCGACCCCTCCGTGTTGCGATACGGGGCAGGGTGCTGCGGGGCCGTGTCAGAGCTATATGCGCTGACCCTCATGTATGGGCATGCGATTGGTCCTGTGGCGCCAACAAAGTGTGCTATGTGATGAGATATGGATGAGTTGTGGTTATGAGTGTCTCGGGAGGTGACTTTGGGATTTGTGCCGGGAATCGTATATGTTGGGTTATGGATATTAACTATGCTTATCTTTATCTGCCTTGCTTGTTTCCCTATGCTTGTGAATTGTTTATGCTCGATTATGTCCGTTGTCTGTGCTAAGCCCTATCCGTTGAGTCTATTCCCTGTTTTGAAAGCTAGAGTCTCTTAGGGTATATCTTCATGCTTCGAAATGGTTTTTCGTATAACTATGTATATATCTATATGTATTGTATTTCAACGCGTTGGAGTGGGTTACCAGCATCTCTCGCTGAACAGATATATTTGGCTTTCAGGCACAGAAGAGTAGACACGGAGCGCGCAAGAACCTTGAAGCGTAGAAGTAGTTAGTTTCCCTTTCGGCCTGCGTGCCATGATTATATATTTGCATTATTGAGGATAGTAGTTAGTTAGCCTATGCACCTGAGTTCTCCAGCTCAAGTGTGGGATAGCACCCCGTACTCTTTGTATTGTGTTTTGGGGAATTAATGAGATTTCGCCTTTATTATATAAGCTTCAAAAGTTTTAAAATTTCGGGGTGTTACAAGGAATATGAACCGCAACTCATGTAAAACGTTTGATCGCAACCAAACGGTGGACCGCAGCCCGAGAGTGTAAATCTGACCGCAGCCAGCTTCTGAACCGCAGCTCAGGAACAACCAATTTGATCGCAACCAAATTGGGTATCATGCACACGTAACACATAACAACTACATGCAACCCACATTGACACATTGGGAAGGGGGAGATATCGTATAATGAAACCTATGCGTGATCATTCACATATTAGGAATAATCTTAAGGGGTTCATACTTCTTTCACCTAGGTCAACGGGATACCAATTCAACTAGCATGCAATATATAAGACTCGTTTATCCTAAGAACGGTACCCGAAACATCAAACCAGACATAGGCACGATAGACGGAGTCCGTTGGGGCACCACGGGGGTCGGGCGGAACATTAAATGGGGAAGCCGGGATCCCGAAGTGGGGGAGTTTCCAGCGGGTAGCCGGTGGGTGAAGAGTCACCCGCCGGCTGCCCGCCAGTGACGAGACTCCGGGTAGCGGGTGCCCGGCGGGCAGTCGCCTGCCCGCCGGCTGCCCGCTGCCGGCGACGTCGATTCTGGCCGCGGGTAGGTGGCGGGTCCCCTACCCCCACCTACCCCCTCACTGACTCTCTTTCACAATAAACGCCCCGGGATCCATTGTGGAACCCGAAACCATGCTCAGACACTTTTAAACGCAATCGATGACACCACGTAGACAATTAACGGATCAAAAGTGAGAAACGTAAGGCACGTATTCTATCATGCTTCCTAAATACAATTAACGCCCAAACATGCGAATTCCCACCCAACATATCAACAATAACACCACACAAGTTTCACGTTACATCCTAAGGCTCTAACCATATTTAAATCATCAAGAACGTAATTCATCCTTTAATATCAAGAACCAATACAATTCATCAAGAATACCACATAATTATCACGAATCCGAATTCCTCAAGAATATCACACAATCATCAAGAAACCCTTATCATCATCAAGATTATCAAGATAGAACTATATCACCAATTATCAAGATCACGCCATCAATATCATAAACAATTCATCAAGACACAAGAATATAGGGGAATGCCTAAGATGGAGATCATAACTAAGAAAATAGGGTTTTTTGAGACATGGGTTACCTCTTAGCCTTAATTGATTTCCTTGGCTATGAAGGGTCTTTCTCTAAGCCTTTCTTCTTTCTTGATTTCTCCTAGGGGAATTCTTGGAGCTCCTTGTGTGGTGAGAGATTATTGTGGTGGGGGGTTCTAGGTGCCTCCTATGTCCCCTATTTATATATCTAAGAGTCCTAATTAGGGCCCAAATACTATAGGCTTGCTAACTCTATTCCTTTTAGGACTAGGGGTTGGGTTTAGAGGTGAGGGCCTATGGACTATGGTGGGCCTTTTCCTAGTTGATTATTGTAATTTAATTCTTTCTTTGGATAATTGGTTAAATGATTAATTGATTTTAGGGGTCGTAACACGGGGTGTTACACAACCAATCATCATAATCACTGGGATTAACTTCTCGTGAATAAATTAGTAGCTAGTGCTTAATACCCCACTTCCCTGTGGATCGATTACCCGATACTTCGGGGATTATTTGTTTGAAAATATACTACAACCACCTTCCTAATTCCAACAAGAAAGAGGCAATCTTAGTGGTTGTGGAAAGATTGACAAAGTATAGCCATTTCATTGCCCGTGCCCATCCTTTCACTGCTGAAACAGTGGCTGACATCTTTACGGAGAATGTTTACAAGCTTCATGGATTGCCAAGGATCATCATTTCAGATAGAGATAAGGTTTTTACAAGCAGATTTTGGCAAGCATTGTTCAAAGATATGCAGGTGAAGTTGAATCTATCTACTGCTTATCACCCCAGACAGATGGCCAGACTGAAAGGGTAAACAAGTGTGTAGAAAGCAATCTGAGATGCATGATTTTCCAAAAACCTAAAAGCTGGGGAAAGTGGTTGCATCTAGCTGAATGGTGGTACAACACTAATTACCATTCAGCCCTCAAATGCACTCCTTTTCAAGCTCTATATGGATACCCCCCCCCCCCACTTTCCCTCTAATGGTTTGCATCCCTAATTCAAGGGACGGAAACTTTAGTTGGTTAGTAGAAAGAGATGTTGTGCTAGCAGAACTTAAGGAGAACCTCAAGCAAGCTCAAAACAGAATGAAAGTCCAGGCAGACAAGGGAAGGAATGAAAGATCACTTGAAATAGGGGATTGGGTCTATCTTAAAATCCAACCCTATGAGCAAGTGTCTTTAGCTGTTAGAAGTAACCTAAAGTTATCTTCTAGGTATTATGGACTTTACAAGGTGATTGAAAAGATTAGGGAGGTGGTTTACAGATTGTTGCTACCTGCAGGAACCTTGTTGCACCCAGTATTTCATGTTTCCCAACTTAAAAAGAGGATTGGTGATGAGATGGTAGCTCAATTGGATCCACATGTAGTAGGACAAGAAGGGAAAGTTATGGCTAAGCCCTTAGCTATGTTAGGAAAGAGGTTGGTCAAGAGAGACAACAAGGCAGTATCCCAAATCCTTGTTCAGTGGGCTAATTTGCCTAAAGAATAAGCCACATGGGAGGAATACTACCACATTAAGAGCCAATTTCCCTTGTTTGATCCTTGGGGACAAAGATCTCCTATAGGGGAGGGTGATGTAACGACCTTGGATGGATATTAGCTTGGTTGAGCAGTAGGAAGTATGGAGAAGAAGGCTAAGAGGACAAAGAAGGTAACTAGGAATGGGAAGGCAAATAACAGAACGACGCTGTCTGAGTGTAGGTTGAAGGTCGTTGAGCAAGACATCCAAAACGTCGTTGTTTCAAGCTGTTAGTTGAGGGTAGTTAAAGCCTTTTCTGACAACGTCGTTTCACCCCTCCATGAATTTCATTTTTAATGAATAAGTTTGTTATGCAGTAGGCTGTTAGTGGTTTGTTAGCATTGTTTTTTGGATTATTTTCCTTGTATTAAACCTCCCAGAGGTGTAAGGAGAAGGCTATGCCGAGTAATGAGATCAAACTCACCTTTTCTCCACTGAAACCCTAATTTATCTTCTTCTCTACCGCTATTTTCCAATTTTCTCCTGTAAGTGCGTTGCAATTTCATCGTTCTCCTCAATGTCTTCCCCTAAAACATACAGCTCCAGCTTATTACGTATGTCCTGGTTGATAAAATCTTTAAAATATGTTCCATCCTGTTCCATGAGCCCACATTTTAGCCACATTTGCATGTTCAATCAAAGCCCTCATATCCTGTGTCACCTTATGGATAATGGGTTCATCAGTGATCCATCGGCCCCTCCAAAAGTCAGTACGCAAACCATTCCTGACATGATGTCTAATGCCTCTAAGTGTGCCAAATATGGCCTTCATTATTCCCCTCCAAGCGTTGGATGATCCCGGATTTGGCGTAGCGTTATTGATTCCTTCCTCCCCTCTTGCGTATTTGGCCATCGGTTCAGTTTCATATCTCCAGCCCAGCTTAGCCAGTAGGCTAATATTCATCGACTTTCACTTTTCAAGGATAACAACAAGGCTAAACGAGGCAACTGCTGAACTAACAAACTTGAATTCACCAGATAGGTGTACACTTGATTTGAAAGAAATTGACTCCACAGAAGAAGAAAGAGGTTTCTAAACTTGAAACTCAAGAGTACTACGGGTTACAACCCAAGTCCTGCTTATCAAAGCCAAGATTTTCCAAGACTCAACAAAGTCTCATGTAACAAAATTGTAGATCGGATTCAAAAGAAAGGCACAACATAGAATGATCTCAATGAAGTAACTCAATACTAACGGATTCCAAATAGAGATGCAATAAGGAGTTAATCTCAAGCAATAAAACAACCCAAGTGAATTCCAAAGGAAAATATAAAAGAGAGAGATGATCTCGAAGTATTAGCTCAATAGCTCAATAACAAGGAAAGGATACCACAATGGACGATCTCAAGACAATAGCAACAGGATCTGAGAGTACAAAAAGGACACATAGCCAATAACATAGCTCTTCAAGAACAAAACACATTCAAAAATACTCAACAGATATAAGCTCTGTGACACCCCGTAAATCCAAATTCTATTTAAGGATTAATTAAGTAATTAATCCTAGCTTAATTGATAGTTTATTTCTAAAATCCTGAAAATTCAATAGTCGGGGACTAGAAATTGACTAGTCAACCCAAGTCAAGGAGTTGTACTCTAAGCTTAAAGAATTGTTCCCTTGTATCCTTACACTTTTCCACTTTAGTAAGGGTAAAGAAGACTTTTCACCTTATGATTGTATCCCAAGCTAACCTAGAGTCATCTTTCATTCTTTTCCCTAACACCCTAAAAAGAAAAGTTCCTCCTTCTCTCTAGAAATTAGCAAGCTTCTTCTTCAAGCCAAGTTTGGGCAATCCTAGATTCTTCAAGTTGGTCTCCAAGATTCAAACTTTCTTAACCTTGAGCATAAGGGAGGGTAAGATCTTTGGTCCTTTAGTGTTTTTAGTACCTTTTAAGGTGTCTTTTTCTAAAGATAGAATCTCTGTGTCTTTTGGTGTGTTCTTGAAGTTGGAGTTGAAGGAGAGCCTTGTTAGAAGCTTGTAAGGGTGTGATAAGTGAAGGTTTAGGCTACAAGAGGTAACCCATGCTTTAAAAAATCTATATTCTTACCTATATAATGATTTTTTGACTTCTACATGTGATTTTTTCTATGAAATGTGAGATTTGATGCATTATCTTGTGAGAATGCATATCTAGAGCTTGTTATTAGGGTTCTTGTATGGCATTTCTTGGTTATTCCTTTGATTCAAGTCATATTGTTGTATTTTGTGAAATTTTGGGTGTTTTGGACTTGGTGTTGAAAATCCCCGAAGGGATCATTTTTGGTACAGAAGTGTACCCGCAGGCGGAACGGCGGGCAGATCGAGCTCCACCCGCTGCCCCACCAGCGGGGTACATGCCCATGGGGGAGTGGTTCCCGCAGGCGAAACCACGGGTGGAGGTCCACCTGTGGCCCCACCTGCGGGGTACAATGATGGTGATGTTTGGGGATTTGTTCCCCGTGATTCTTTTGACTCGGTAATTGATGTTTTGACTTCCCGATGTTCTTTTGTTGGGCTATTTGAGCGTCTTCTTGATATTTCGTATGTCTAGAACATAATGGTAGGAATCCATGTAGGATTTGGTGTCTTGAATCGTGCTAAGTGTTCAACCTTGTGATTCGTTGAACCATGATGAGTCTTGTATGTTCTTCGGGACTATGTTTTGTTTACCTGTTTGATAAGCATGCTAGTTTGATTTTGAAATCCTAGCGTGTGTGCTTTGTTCTTTCCTATTGTGAATGATAACTTGTGTTGATCATCGTTGGAGTCGGATTGTAATCCTTCCTTGATTGAGTATGGTTTCATATCTTTGTTGTGATCCATTGATTGATTCATGTGATGAATGTGTGTGTATTAGTTGTACCTAGATTGCACGATTAATGGTATGGGACATTAATCACCAAGGTACAGATGTGGTCCTCGTGGTGGCCATGATGTGATTATGGAGTTTTAATTGGGCTTCAGGCTCATGTGATTTGGGCTTCAGGCTCATGTGATTGGTGGTTGTGTGATTGATTTGAATGGTACCCTTGTGTACTATGAATAGGTGGATACGTTAGAGATTGTCGGAGTGGGGACGACGGTCCTCGGAGGCATAAGGTTGGACTTTGGAGTACAGGGATCCTGGAGTTAAAGTTTCGAACTAGTTATAAGGTCGGGGGTAGCCATAAGGTTGGAACCGGGCATAAGGATGGAACATGGTATTTGTAACTTGTGACATGAAGTGTCACGGTGGCATGTGTTGCCAATGTGTGATTGTGTATCCTCTTCTGTTGAGCATGTCGAGTGGTATTCTACTTTGTGATCAATAGAATACACCTCGAGTTGTATTTGTTATCGTTGTTGTCTTTGCCTCGGTGTTTTCTGCTTTGTGATCAGTAGATTACATCTTATGCGGTGTTGAGTTGTTCTATTGTTGTTCTTGCCTTGATGTTGTCTTGGGATGTGATTCCCTGTTCTTTTGAGAGTGAAATAGAGTCTTTACAGTTGACTTCTCTCTTTGACTTTGAACTGATATATATTGTATTCCGTTTTGAAAATGATTTTGATTATACTATCTATTTATATGCTATTGAACGCGTATTGATGGGTTACCAGCAATATTCGCTGACCGGGCGTCGTCCTCTTCCTTTATGTGCTTTACAGGTCCTGAGTAGATGGTGAGAGCGTTAGTTGTGGATAGTTTAGATCCCCTGAACAGTTTAGTTTGTGTTTTGGCCTGTGTGCCACAGATGTTTAACATACTAGTTGGATGGTTTTAGACCTTGCCTGAGCGTTCACGTTGGGGTGAACGTGGCATAACACTCATTGGTTTTCCCCGTTATTATATTAGACTTCCGCTTGTGCTTATGTTCTATGATTTATGTTGGTTAGTTTACCTTGCGTAATTAAGTTTAAAATGGCATGAAAATCAGGGGTGTTACAGTTGGTATCAGAGCCTAGGTTTGAGCCTAGGATGTTAGAGTCTGGACTTTTAAGAAGTTAAGTGTCGTTTGAGACCCTAAGATGACCTTAAGTATCTAAGTGTTTAGGACTTTTAGGACGCGTGGTGAGCTGTGTGTTGCTTATAGTTTGTTCTGCTTGCTAGTTGTTTCTGTTTAGTTTCGGGTTCTCTTTAGTTAAGGCACCAGGTAAGGGTGCGGGTCCTAAGTTTCCTCCCATTATCGTGCTGCTGCTGTAGAAGTCAAGGATGGCACCATCAAGACGTCGTGCAGGGTCTTCAGAAGCAGCCACCAACGAACAGTTAGCTCAAAGTCTCCATCAACTGACGCAGATCACCCAGATGCTGAGCAATGCCCTCCTCAACAACCACCCTCTTCAGAATGGGAATCGGGATGTAGTACTCCAAGTCGCAAGTCTCCGTCCCCCGATCTTCGCCGGTGAAGAAGATTCCGCAGTGCTAGACGAGTGGATCCGGATGTTTGACAAGATCTTCAAAGTTGTGGTATGCCCGGAGAATCGCAAGGTGGAGTTGGCTACGTTCTACCTTCGGCAAGAAGCGGACTCGTGGTGGAGGCTTGAAGGGCCAGCTTGTAGACAAGATCCGGAGTTCAGTTGGGAAGACCTGAAGGTTAAGTTACGTGAGCGGTTTTATCCTGCGCAAGCCAAGGAGGCCTACCGTTGTGCCGCTGACCTCTACCGAGTACAACAAGTTCAGAAAGGAATCCGAGAGAACCGTAAGAGGAAGCTGGAAGAAAGTGTTTCACCTGTGGTTAGGGGTTTGATGGCTACTAGTGCTGAATCAACAAGAAGCCTGCGAAGAGACGACTCTAAGAGAGGTAAGGCTCCCAACCCAATCCGGAACAACAAGGCTAAGGGAAGGCACTCTATTTGCAAGAAATGTGGAAGTGACCACCCTGGCGTTGACTGTCATGGGAAACCGATAGAGTGCTTTGCTCGTGGCAAGAAAGGTCACCGGTCCTTGAGTGCAGGATTAAGAGTAAGACTTCAGCGGACTCGAAACCAGTTGATAGTGTGAGACCCCGGTCGGGAAGTAAGCCTCGAAGTGGACGCAACAATGGACTAAGTGGAAGTAGCATCCAGGACCTATGTACGAAGTTGGGACCTCGGCAAGATAAGATCCACAGTCGTGAGGCAGATGCAAGTGGGAACCGTTGAAGTAAGTTCTTGTACCTCTATTGCACCTTCCTTTATCTCTGTGCCCTTCCTTGCGTGTTAGCTTCGGGTGTTAGTTTGATCAAGAGTTACCCTTGACCCTCTGTAATCTTTTTCTTCCCTCGAGAAAAACTCATTCACCCTTTCTGCCAAGTGATCCTTTTCCTCCGAACCTTGTTCTTGTTTTCTTTCCAAACCATCTTGTGCAAGGTGGCAGTGACTTCAGCTTATGAAGGAATCTGGCAAGGTCTAAGAGTTAAGCCGCGTCTGAGTCGAGGTAGAGAGCCTTCAGTTCGACAAGCGTAGTGATTAGCATCAAGACGAAGTTTCGCCGGAAGTCGTGAATCCTTTTGTCTCTTGAAGCTGATCTTCTTTCCTTACCCTCGTCAAATCCCTTGCCCCCTTATCGAGAAATCCTTCCTATCTTTTCAAACCTCGTTCTTGTTCCTCTCTTGATTTGACTTTGTTCAAGGTTACAACCCCATCTTTTCTAAGTTGTGACTTTGAAAATCTTGATTCCCTTCCTAATCAGCGCTACCCTTGAGCTTAAATCGGATACCCTCCGTGGGGAAATTCTTTTCAACTTCCTTAAAACCCATTTTGATTACTTACTCCCTAAGTTGTAACCTCGTTTACAATTCTCTTCTTCTTAACCAACATGGTCCTCGAGTTGTTGAACCTAAACCCTTCACCCTGATCTTCTTGTGAGCCCTCTTCTCCCTGAGTTACCTTTCTCCTTTGTTACCGTTCCTGTTTTAGACCTTTCATTCGAACCGAAGCTTTGAAGTTTTCAAGCGTATCCTTGCAGTGAGTTGTGGGTTGTGTGCTAATGCAAGTGTTAAGTCGGCAGCCTGCATCAAGTTAGCCCAAGAGCTGGAGAGGAGGCCATCCAACTCGTGTTTTGGATCTAGTAGTTGCGGCCTTTGTTTGGAAGTGACGGATCAAGTTCAAACGTATGCCGAGCTCAAGTTGTGTAGTGTGAGTACCTTGTTTCCTTTGGTTGAAGAAGTCAGCGGAGATCAGTTGAAGATGCAACCCTGGTTCTTTGATCCCGAGTGTTCTAGCTTAGGGTTCTTGTGGTGCCAGTTTCTGTTTGTAGCTTGTTCCTTAGCTGAGACGTTAGGATTGGGTAGATCGTTGGCTAGTTTTAAACAGGGAGTTAAGTTTAAGGTAGAGTTAGTTTTCCCTTCTGGTTAATCTTTTATCTATCACCTTTATCTTTCTTTCTTGTCTTACCTTTGTGAACCCTCAACCTATTTCTAAACCTTGTCACTCGTTTTGTTAACCAACAATTTTGGTGTTGAACTTCGTTGTGACCAAGCCTGTCTATCTTACCGCCTTACTTTAAACCCTTGTTTTCTCTAACTTTGGTTAGCGGCAAACACCTTTATTGCTTAAAACCTCATTTGCAACTCATCTCCTAAACTGTGTCACCCGTTTCACAAGTCGACCATTTTTGCTGTGGGACCTCGTTGTGTCCCTTGCTTGTCTTGTTAGTAGGTTCGTTAGTAGTTGTTGTTTGTTGGTTGTTCCTAGTTGCTCATTCTTGCTTGCTTTGTTTGTTAGTTTGTTGTTTGGATAGCTGGTTTAGTGTTTTGCTTTGTTAGAATTCGGTTGTTTGAGTTTAGACGTTGTTTAGAAGGATTTTAGTTGTCATGTCTTGACCCTAGCATTGGTGTTGCTCAAGGAATTCCTCTTGTGATCTTTTAAAATCCTGCAATGTCTTGCCTTCTTGACGATTTTATACCTTTTGAATTCTTGAAGTTTTCGTCAAAAAGATGTTCTTGATTCTCTTGTCACATTGTTGTTTCGTGTTGTCGTTTTGTTTGAATTCGTCGTACCCAAGCTTCGGGGACGAAGCTTCATTTAAGGGGGAGAGGATGTGACACCCCGTAAATCCAAATTCTATTTAAGGATTACTTAAGTAATTGATCCTAGCTTAATTGATAGTTTATTTCTAAAATCCTGAAAATTCAATAGTCAGGGACTAGAAATTGACTAGTCAACCCAAGTCAAGGAGTTGTACTCTAAGCTTAAAGAATTGTTCTCTTGTATCCATACATTTTTCCACTTTAGTAAGGGTAAAGAAGACTTTTCACCTTATGATTGTATCCCAAGCTAACCCAGAGTCATCTTTCATTCTTTTCCCTAACACCCTAAAAAGAAAAGCTCATCCTTCTCTCCAGAAATTAGATAGCTAGCTTCTTCAAGCCAAGTTTGGACAATCCTAGATTCATCAAGTTGGTCTCAAAGATTCAAACTTTCTTAACCTTGAGCATAAGGGAAGGTAAGATCTTTGGTCCTTTAGTGTTTTTAGTACCTTTTAAGGTGTCTTTTTCTAAAGATAGAATCTTTGTGTCTTTTGGTGTGTTCTTGAAGTTTGAGTTGAAGGAGAGCCTTGTTAAAAGCTTTTAAGGGTGTGATAAGTGAAGGTTTAGGCTACAAGAGGTAACCCATGCTTTACAAAATCTATTTTCTTACCTAAATGATGATTTCTTGACTTCTACATGTGATTTTTGCTATGAAATGTGAGATTTGAAGCATTGTCTTGTGAGAATGCATATCTAGAGCTTGTTATTAGGGTTCCTTATATTCAAGTCATATTGTTGTATTTTGTGAGATTTTGGGTGTTTTGGACTTGAATTTGGACTTGGTGTTGAAAATCCCCGAAGGGATCATTTTTGGTACAGAAGTGTACCCGCGGGCGGAACGGCGGGCAGAGCTCCACCCGCCGCCCCACCCGCAGGGTACACGCCCTTGGGGGAGTGCTTCCCGCTGGCGGAACCACGGGTGGAGGTCCACCTGTGGCCCCACCCGTGGGGTACAATGATGGTGATGTTTGGGGATTTGTTCCTCGTGATTCTTTTGACTCGGTAATTGATGTTTGGACTTCCCGGTGTTGTTTTGTTCGACTATTTGAGTGTCTTCTTGATATTTCGTATGTCTTGAACGTAATGATAGGAATCCGTGTAGGATTTGGTGTCTTGAATCGTGTTAAGTGTTCAACCTTGTGATTCGTTGAACCATGATGAGTCTTGTATGTTCTTCGGGACTATGTTTTGTTTACCTGTTTGATAAGCATGCTAGTTTGATGTTGAAATGCTAGCGTGTGTGGTTTGTTCTTTCCTATTGTGGATGATAACTTGTGTTGATCATCGTTGGAGTCGGATTGTAATCCTTCCTTGATTGAGTATGGTTTCATATCTTTGTTGTGATCCATTGATTGATTCCCTGTGATGAAAGTGTGTATATTGGTTGTACCTGGATTGCACGATTAATGGTATGGGACATTAATCACCAAGGTACAGATGTGGTCCTTGTGGTGGCCATGATGTGATTATGGAGTTGTAATTGGGCTTCAGGCTCATGTTGTAACACCCCCTAAAAACCAAGCTATTTAAAGCCTTAAAACATGCAGATAACTTAAACCAAAACACCAAACACAGCGGAAGACTGAAAGATAAGATATATATAAAATGAGGGAACGGGGTGCTATGTCACGCTCACCCAAGGGTGAACGCACAGGCTAAATCTGCATTGCTTAAATCTACAACCATCCAACAGAGTTCTATGTCTATACTGGCTCACAGGCCACAAAACACAAAGGGGAAACTATGCTAGCAGGCACTAGACCGCGCACTCGTCTAAGCATCACCTGAAAGAAGCATATAAAACATGGGACGACGCCCGGTCAGCGAATAATGCTGGTAACCCACCAATACATGTGAAATATCATACATAGATAAGATATAAGTTTGTAAATCCATTTTCGAAACGGAATACATATATATAAGTCCAAAACAAAGAGTAATAGTCAACACAAGACTCAAACACTCTCAACAAGAACACGGGAACAGATCCCAAGACTACAAAGAACAACAACGACTCAAAAGAAGTCTCAAGGTATAGTCTATCATCACACAATAGGCTAATACCCGACATGCATAACTCAAAGGAATAAAGGCACAACACACGGCAACACATGCCAAGGCAACACATGCCTTTGTGACTACACACGTCACAAGAAGAGAACTCACAACAACGGCTACACAAGCCCTCGTGACATCACCCATCACGAGTTAATATGCCTTACTTATGCCCGGTTCTAACCTTATGGTTATCCCCAACCTTATATCTTCTTCCAACCATTACCTCCAGGACCCCTATCTTTCTTAGTCTAATCTTTTCCCTCCTAGGACCGTCGTCCCCCACCAACGACCACCAACGAGACTGTAACACCCCCAAAACAACAAGACCTAAAAACAAGTCTTAACACATGCAGATTAACAACAAAACACTAGCACAGCGGAAGATAGAAAGATAACTGGATAAAAGGAATCCAAAACGGGGTGTTGTGCCACGTATACCACACTTGGCATACGCTACGCCGATAATCTGCAAGTGTATCACTATCCCAAAAACAAAAAACTAGAACAATCTAAAGACATTGGCACATAGGCCTCAACAACACTGTCTAAAGATACAGGTGCTAAGCTACCGGCTCTAGACATCGCGCTCGACTACGCATCACCTAAAAGATACAAACTCAACAACTGAGCTAACCTCTTCTCAGACAACACAACCTTCACACCTCTCACCTTAGAGGTGACCTCAAGCCTTTCACCTTCCTTCGTCACCACCATGTGACGGTAAAACTCTTTCACCAAACTCGGGTAAGTCTCGGCCCTTATGGCGAGAAAACCATCTAGCAAACCTTGAAACTTAAGCAAATCCAACAAGGAACTTGAAAAAGATTCGGGATCAAAAGCTTTACCTTCAAGCACAAGGTAGTGGGCATCCACCCATTCCGCTTTTCTAGCCAAGCTTGACCTTCTAGGCATGGTGAAAGATGATCCAAAGCTCAACAAACAAAGCCCACAACTCCTTCTTCTTCTACCACACTCTCGCGGCTCTCTCTCTCTCGCTGCTCTCTCTCTCTCTCTCTCTCTCGCGCTGCCCAGCGGCACGGCACACAGCAGGTCGACGGCGGCAGCGGCGCGGCGAACTCCGGCGGTAGCGAGGCGGTGGTGCGACAGGCAGTGGTGCTGGGCGACGAGGTGGGGTGGCTTCGGGTAGCTCACGGGTAGGGAGAAACAAAAAGATGAAGAGAATTTTGGGGAAAGAAATTAGGGATTTGGGTGAGATTGGGGAAAAAGATGATTAAATTTGGGGATTTTGAACAAAGTGAAATTTTAAGGTTTAAAAGGAATTAAAATGGGTTAGGTTTCAAGAAAGATAATTGGCTCAAGTGGTTTAGAGGTTGGGTAGAAAAGAAATTGGCTAGGGTGAAACTCAAAGTTTACAAAGAAACATTAGGCTCAACTTTTAGGCTACACAAGGAAAGATTTTGGTAGGGATTGCTATTTTCCAAATCAAAGAATAATTGGAAAATTTAGGGAAAAGCTCAAGGAATTGTTGTAAAAACAACCAAGTCCAAAGGTGAAAGAATTGGGCTAAGCACAAGATAACTCAAGATAGATGGCTACCACAAACAAGATGCCAACTAAAGAAAACACTTAGCAAGAAAAGAGTCTACACTAAGCATCCAACGAAAAACAAGCAAGGGAAACAAGCCAAGGATTGCCAAACAAAGACAACTACGAAGCACAAGATAGCACCCAAAAGATAGCACCCAAGGCAACAAAGAACACAAAGACAACTACGAAACACAAGATAGCACCCAAGGCAACAAAGAACACAAAGCTCTCGGGGACACAAGGATAGGCTCAAAACAAGGGTAACCTGCTAACTCCTCCTCCACCAGACCCTCCGACTCCGCCTGCTAACGCGCCATCACGAAAACTCTCCCCGGCGGCCTAGCTCCAACAGCTCCACGACTCGAACTCCCTCCTGGTGCTCCTCCGACTCCCGGGGGTGGCGGCCACGCTCTCTGATCGACAAGCTGAGGACACTCCGCAACTCTATGACCAACAACCCCACAGCGAAAACACTTAAACGCCTGGCCATAGCAAACTTGACCCGGATGCACCTTCCCACACTTGCGACAACCAACCGACTTAGCTTGAACCGGAGGCTCCATCCTAACTGGTCCTTGAGAAGAAGATGACACAACTCTAGCCGGAAAACTCGGTCGGGGCTTCTTGAAAGCAAAAGAACCTCCACTCTCAACTCTCTTCCTAGCCAACTCAAGCGAACTCTTCTGAAGCTGCTGAACACGAAACAGATCCGCGGCACACAGATTCGCATCCTTGAGGGAACTGGGTCTACTCACCGTCAACGCTTTTCGTCCCTCATAATTCAGACCGGCAACGAAACGTTCAACCTTGGCAAGCTCTGTAGGCACCAACACCCTCGCGAAGCGCGCCAGCTCTAGGAACTTCTTGTGGTACTCCACCACAGATAGAGGTCCTTGCTGCAGATGAAGGAACTCATCAAACATGGCGGCTCGCACATGCGCTGGGTAGAACCTTTCGCGCATCCTGTCCTTGAGCGCGGTCCAATCAAACCCAGGCTCTTCATGAAAGGCCGGACTCTCGTGAACCCACCACAGATCAGCTTCTTGGCAGAAGTAGAACGTTGCCAGTTCTACTCTCCTCTCTTCGGGACAACCCACCACGGTAAAAATCTTATCAAACACCCGTAGCCACTCTTCAAGGACTACAGGGTCTTCTTCACCAGCAAAGGAAGGCGGCCGATGCCCGGACAATAAACGACCCACATCGCGGTGCCCAACCGGAGGCGGAGGCGGCGCAGCTTGATTGTTGTTCAATAGAGCTTCACTGAGAGACTGCATCGTCTGCGTCAGCTGATGGAGATTCTGGGCGAGCTGCTCGTTGGTCGGGGTCTCTGGGGAGCGGGCGCGAGGACGAGGAGGCATCGCACTTCTGCTACAACAACAAGGTTACCACAAAAAGAAAGCAAGCAAGACATAAAACAACACACTTCTCACCGCGCAACCTAGAGTCCTAAGCTTAACACTTAGCTTCTTAAGGTCGCTTAGAGGTCTCAAAACACACTTAAACACTTAGAAAGTCTAGACTTAACTCTTCCTAGGCTCTAAACCAAGGTTCAAACCTAGGCTCTGATGCCAACTGTAACACCCCCAAAACAACAAGACCTAAAAACAAGTCTTAACACATGCAGATTAACAACAAAACACTAGCACAGCGGAAGATAGAAAGATAACTGGATAAAAGGAATCCAAAACGGGGTGTTATGCCACGTATACCACACTTGCAATACGCTACGGCGACAATCTGCAAGTGTATCACTATCCCAAAAACAACAAACTAGAACAATCTAAAGACATTGGCACACAAGCCTCAACAACACTGTCTAAAGATACAGGTGCTAAGCTACCGGCTCTAGACATCGCGCTCGACTACGCATCACCAGAAAGATACAAAGATAAACATCGGGGCGACGCCCAGTCAGCGAAAGATGCTGGTAACCCACCAATACCGTTAAGTATCATAAATAAGTAGATATATAATATGAAAACCATTTTCGAAAAGGAATACATATATATAAGTCAAAAGCCAAGATCAAAAGACAACACAAGACTCACCACTCACAAGGATAACACCGGGAACACGTCCCAACCACAAAGGTTAACCACACACAAGGATAAGGACTCACCCAACGGCAACACATGCCAAAACACCACAAGACTCCGTGACTACACACGTCATGAGAGAAGAGAACTCACCACAGGGCTACATAAGCCCTCGTGACATCACCCCATCACGAGTTGATATGCCTTCCTTATGCCCTGTTCCAACCTTATGGCTACCCCCAACCTTGTACCTTCAAAGCCAACCATTACCTCCAGAAAACCCCTGTACAGCCAAGTCCAACCTTATTCCGCCGGGACCGTCGTCCCCCACCTATAACCACCAACGAAAACCCACCAATTCACGACAACACATGCCCGGATAACACAATGTTATCCCCCAATCACGTGGACTCAACCACAACTCCATAATCACGTCACGGCCACCACGAGGACCGCTGCAATACCTTGGTGACTAACGTCCCATACCACTAATCGTGCAATCCAGGTAGAGCCACACACGCACCACCACTCACACGAAACAAGCAACGGATTGCAAAAGAGGTATGAAACATACTCAATCAAGAGACGGGTCACCACCCAACGACAACAACGACGCTAGCATTAAGATAATAACTAGCAAGCTCAACAACGGGGAAACTCAAGATAGTTCCGAGGAACACACAAGACACCACACGGTTCAACGAAACACAATGCTGAACACTTAGCACGATACACAACACCAAAGATCCTACAGGGATACCTACCATAAAGCTCTAGACCTACGAAACATCAAGAAGACGCTCAAATAGTTCCACAAAAGAACATCGGGAGGCCAAAAGATCAAAGACCGAGACAAACAAATCACGGGGAACAAATCCCATCTCAACACCATTGTGTTCCCCGCGGGTGGACCCACGGGTAGTGCCCCACCCGTGATCCCGCCCGCGGGTACAACACCCACAAGGCAACACGTTCCCGTGGGTAGGCCGGCAGGTGGTGCCCCGCCCGCGGGTACGCCCCTGTACCACAACAAATCCCTTCGTGGATTTTCTCCTCCAAACACAAATTCAAGTCCAAAACATGCCAAATCTCACTAAACACAACAAAATGACTTGAACCAAGGAAAATGCCAAGCAATGGCACAAAGGAATCCTAAACACAAGCTCTAGATATGCAATATCACAAGATAAATGCATAAACTCTCACATTTCATAGCAAAACACAAATAGAAGCTAAGAAATCATATATAGGTAAGCAAAATAGGTTTTGTAGAGCATGGGTTACCTCTTGAAGACCAAAAGACTCTTCTTACACCACAACAAGCTCTCCACTAAGCTCACTAGCCAAACCCACTTCAAGATCAAACCAAAAGATCATAAAGATCCAACCTTTAAGAAAAGACAACTAAGATGGAACCAAAAAGACTAGACAAGCTTAGATCTTACCCTTCTAGATGCCAAAATAGAGGAAAGATTGAATCTTGGAAGCAAAACTTGGAATCTTGACAAAGGCTTCTTTTGGCTTGAAGAACAAGCTACTCTTCTATTCTAGAGAGAAGGTAGAGATATTTTCTAGGAAATGTAAGGGAATGAAATGAAGAAGTCTTCTAGGTTTAGGTTACAAAACTAACTCTTGGTGAAAAGACAAGGATACCCTTACTAACTCTTAAAAAGTGTAAGGAACAAGGGAACTCCCCTCAAAGCACAAGGTACAACACCACTTAAAGATTGACTAGTCAAATACTAGTCCTTGAGTATCAAAAAATCAGGATTTTAGGAATCAATTCCTCAAAAGAAATAGAATTAATTACTCAATTAATTCATGGTTTGGAGTGTGGATTTTTGGGGTGTCACAGAGACCACCAATTTCATAGTACACGAGGGTACCGATCACACACGGCAACATATGCCCTGGATAACACATGTTATCCCAGAAATAAACACGTGAACCTTACACAAAGGCCACAGCTCCATAATCACGTCATGGCCACCACGAGGACCACTGCAATACCTTGGTGACTAGTGTCCCATACCACTAATCGTGCAATCCAGGTAAAGCCACACACACATCACACCTCAACAGGAATCAATCAACGGATCACAACGAAGATATGAAACCATACTCAATCAAGGAATGGATCACAGTCCAACAACAACAACGATGAATAACACAAGTCATCATCAACCATTAGGAAGGTACAAACAACACACATGCTAGCATTTAAACACTAAACTAGCATGCTTATCAAACGGGTAAACCAAACGTAGTTCCGAAGAACACACAAGACTCATCACGGTTCAACGAAACACAATGTTGAACACTTAGCACGATTCAAGACACCAAAACCAACATGGATTCCCACCATATAGTTCAAGACATACGAAACATCAAGAAGACACTCAAATAGTTCCACAAAAGAACATCGGAAGTCAAAAGACCAAATACCGAGTCAAAAGAATCACGGGGAACAAATCCCCCAACAAAACCAACATGTTCCCCGCGGGTGGACCCACTGGTAGGCCCCTACCCGTGGTCCTGCCCGCGGGCACCAACACCCACAAGCAACGTTCCCGTGGGTGGGGCGGCGGGTAGGGCTCTGCCCATCGTTCCGCCCGCGGGTACATCCCTGTGCACCAAAATAATCCCTTCGGGGATTTTCAACTCCAAGCTCAAATTCAAGTCCAAAACATGCCAAATCTCACCAAATTCAACAAAATGACTTGAATCAAAGGAATAGCCAAGCAATGGCTTACAAGAACCCTAAACACAAGCTCTAGATATGCATTTTCACAAGACAATGCATACTCTCACATTTCATAGCAAAACACATGTAGAATCCAAGAAATATTCACATAGGTAAGCAAAATAGATTTTGTAGAGCATGGGTTACCTCTTGTAGACCAAAAACCTTCACTTAAAACCACACCAAGCTCCTATCAAAGCTCACCTTTCCAAACCCACTTCAAGAACATACCAAAAGATCATAAAGATCCTATCTTTAATAAAAGACACCTAAGAGAACACTAAAAACACATGATGAACATGGATCTTACCCTCCTAGATGCCCAAATGTATGAAAGGTAGAATCTTGGAGACAACTCTTGAAGTCTTGACAAAGCTTCAACTTGGCTTGGAAGAAAAGTTATCCACCTTTTTAGAGAGAAGATGGAGCTAGGATTTTGGAAAGTGTAAGGATAGAAATGAAGTGTTCTCACTAGGTTAGGTTACAATACTAACACAAGGTGAAAGGTCAAGAATACCCTTACTAACATGGAAAGGTGTAAGGAACAAGGGAACTCCTTACAAAGCTCAAGGAACAACTTTGACTATGGGGTTGACTAGTTAATTACTAGTCCCCGACTATTAAATTTCAGGAATTTAAGGAATTAAATTTAAAAATTGAAATAGGATTAATTACTTAATTAATCCCTTAACAGAATTTGGATTTCGGGGTGTCACACATGTGATTTGGGCTTCAGGCTCATGTGATTGGTGGTTCTGTGATTGATTTGAACGGTACCCTCGTGTACTATGAATAGGTGGATATGTTGGAGATTGTCGGAGTGGGGACGATGGTCCTCGGAGGCATAAGGTTGGACTTTGGAGTACAGGGGTACTAGTGGTAAAGTTTGGAACTTGTTATAAGGTTGGGGGTAGCCATAAGGTTGGAACCGGGCATAAGGATGGAACATGGTATTTGTAACTTGTGACATGAAGTGTCACGGTGGCATGTGTTGCCAATGTGTGAGTGTTTATCCTCTTTTGTTGAGCATGTCGAGTGGTATTCTACTTTGTGATCAGTAGAATACACCTCGAGTTGTATTTGTTATTGTTGTTGTCTTTGCCTCGGTGTTTTCTGCTTTGTGATCAGTAGATTACATCTTGTGCGGTGTTGAGTTGCTCTATTGTTGTTCTTGCCTTGATGTTGTCTTGGGATGTGATTCCCTGTTCTTTTGATAGTGAAATAGAGTCTTTACAGTTGACTTCTCTCTTTGACTTTAAACTGATATACATTGTATTCCGTTTCGAAAATGATTTTGATTATACTATCTATTTATATGCTATTGAACGCGTATTGATGGGTTACCAGCAATATTCGCTAACTGGGCATCGTCCCCTTTCTTTATGTGCTTTACAGGTCCTGAGTAGATGGCGAGAGCGTTAGTCGTGGATAGTTTAGATCCCCTGAACAGTTTAGTTTGTGTTTTGGCCTGTGTGCCACAGATGTTTAACATACTAGTTGGATCGCTTTAGACCTTGCCTGTGCGTTCACGTTGGGGTGAACATGGCATAACACTCCTTGGTTTTCCCCATTATTATATTAGACTTCCGCTTGTGCTTATGTTCTATGATTTATGTTGGTTAGTTTACCTTGCGTAATTAAGTTTAAAATGGCATGAAATTGGGGGTGTTACAAGCTCGTAGGAATTACTCAACAAACACGAATTCCAATGGCATAACATTCAACAATGAGATCTTGACTCAACAACTCAATGGACTCCAACAATATGGATTCAAGGATAATAAGCTCAAGTCAATACGATGAGATTTCAAGAATGAGGCTTTCAACAAGATCTTACTAGTTTCAAGATTCAATTATACTAACATTGCATGTCAACAAAAGTTCACAAGAATACTTATAAAGAATTTATAAGCATTCTAGTCACAGATCCAACAATAAATCGTGGAATGTCAAGAATAGACATTAGCAATAATTCAAGGCTCAACTCAATCAAAACAACTTCTCATACTCAACTTTAGACATTAGATAGCTCCGATAGACATTGAAAGCAAACTGAAAGTAGTCAGAATGATTCAGGAATCAATCAACAAACTATGAGAGGATTTCTAGAAAGCGTAAGCTCAAGCTTGATAGTACAAATTCAAGGATTATCATGTCATCAACAACAAGGGATTTAGAATAAAAGATTGGCACAATGAACACAACGAGATACTCAAGAATTAACTGCTTTTAACTTTCCTTTTCTTAAAGCAGGGCTTACAACAAATAAGGCACATAAGCAAGAAACAAGTATAAGCTCTTATACTTTTCACATTAGCAACTTTTACAAAACTTCTACTTTCAAACTTTAACTTTCAAAGTCTCAACTTCTAACTTTCACTTCAACTTTTCACTTATAACTTCTCTACTTTACTTTCAAAAGATAGATAAGAGCACTTTAAACACATTGATAAAGCACATAAACAGATAAGCAAACGCAAGGGAACTCACAACCTCACCGCGTTCCTAACTGATACTTAGAGTTTCTCTTAACTCTGATTCTCATACTTAGTCACTGAACTTAGAGTCTTTCTTATCTCAATTTTCATAACTTAGGGCTCTTTCCCTAATCTTATCCTTCCTAGGATTTCCTTTAAGCTCGTCTTCGTAACTTATCCCACTTAGGGTTTCAACTTAGAGGTCATTTCCTAATTGGTCATTCCTAAGATTTCCACTTAGAGTTTCTATACTCAATCCTAAAAGTCAAACTACCTAAGTCTCCCACGGTTCGTACCGCTCTGATACCAATTTGTAACACCCCATTTTTTCTAAATCTTAATTACAATTCTAAACCATAATTAACATAATCTAAGCAGCGGATAAACAATTTAATAAGAAAACTAGTGGGAATGTCACCGCCACAACCACCACTCCGTGGTGATTACACAGGCTAAGGGTGGAACTAGAAATAAAGATAAAAATAACTAACATCCATAAACTTAACCGAAAGTCAAAAGGGGGAAAAAGACACCCCGATGTCTACATCATCGAACATCATCAACAACATAAGTCTATAAATCCGACCAATAAGATCATAATAAAAGTAATAAGAGTTTAGACTTCTATAACTACTAGACTAGTCTAACTCGATCACTTCTCAACGTTGGGCCCACCTGAAAGGGGTTTTACATACAACACATAGACAAATAGGAAAACACCCGTTAGCACGAAGCTAAGTATAACCACACTCAACTCTGTAAAGTACTATAGAATATACTTTGGAAAACATTTGATCTCAAACTCAAGCAACAAACTCAACACTTAGACAACTTTAGATACATCACAGATTTCTATATGCTCGCAACCTATAATATCAACATGCATGCTTCGAACATAAATATCTCATCAACAAGAATATTTCAACACATATTTCTCATAACAAAACTCTTCATAACTAACCCACGCCATCCAACAACCAATACAAAATTATCATCGTGCTTTCTAGATCATATCTTGCAACTAGATGTATAAGGTATCAAAATACGACTAATACAGTCATGCTCAACATTCAATGTTGGTTAATCATTCTCACATGAAATCTAGTGCAATACTATACTTCAAATGCAATCTCGTGCAATACTATAAATGTACTCAAATGCAATCCCGTGCAATACTATAAATATACTCATACACTCGTTTGTAAAATAGAATACTTTATGTGGGGGTCTCATTGAGTCATAAATGACTTGCTTTCTTTCTTTCTTTTCTTAGAGTCGCAATGACTCACTTCTTTCTTTCTTAGAGTCGCAATGACTCACTCTTTCTTTATAAATGGATGAGGTAGGAACTTCACCATAGTGTGACTGAACCTATCCGGGCACGGCGTCTAGCAGACCTAATACTCTGCTCGTCCACCGAACCACTCTCTTGGTTATATGCTCAAACTCTATGGAATCAGGTATCGAACTATTAGCGTGCACACCCCCTGACCAGGATTCCAAGCCTGGCGGGCAGTTTCCAACCTCGTAATGTGGGAATATACCGCGTTATATATACTGGGACCGCAATTTCCATAATAATCATCCGAGAGGACATAGTCCAAACGGGGTCCTCCAAAACCTCACTGATATATATATATATATATATATATATATATATATATATATATATATATATATATATATATATATATATATATATATATATCATGCCCTAAACTTATGCATGCCACATCTCAACAACTTCTTAATGCATCAAGATAATGATATACCACATGCTCATGAATTTTTGAAAGTAATACTTAGGCTCACGTTGGCCACTTATGCACTTTTAAAACATGATATACTTGGAGTGCAAAATACTGTACAACATGCTGCAAATCCATATATATATCATAGAATTCTCAAGAACGCAATATCATGCTCGGTTTGCAACATATCAAACTCTATATATTTCTACCATCAAAATAGACTTCCAATCCCATTGAACATACAACACATTCTGCTCATGCTTTTCTAACAATTCTTAATCACTTAATGATCATGCTTCTCTATTTAACACTCAAATAGCATCAGAAGATCAAATAGGCAGTCTAAGTCTGATACAACTCACTTGCACATTACTGTAAACAATTTCAATACAATTTCTATCATAACATGCTCATTTATAATTCAAATTCAACGAAATCAAAGCCAAAACGTGCATCAAGACGATCCCGAGGTACCGAGCCATAAGGGCCCGCGACACCTAGTCCGAAACGACACGTAGCTGAGCCACAAGGGCCCGACCACTGCACAGGTAACCACAAACGGGGCACTCAAACACACAATACTCTAGCATTTCTACACGTTTCTATTTACATAACTGTGACTTCACATAGTAAAAAAGAGATTGGGAATCCATGGGGTTATACCTTTAACCGAGCTCCAACGCCAAGCACTTAATCTTGAGCTCACTCCGGAGCTAGCCACTTCAGCGAGGAAACAGTAAATCAACTTAACCTCTTTTCTAACTCATACTATTATTATTAACAATAATAGTACTAATGTAACACCCCCCCCCCCAAACACGACCTATATAAAAAAGGCCTTAACACCTGCAGATCATACACAAAACTAGCACAGCGAAAGATAAAACGGAAACTGGATAAAAAGAAATCCAACGGGGTGTTATGCCACGTCTACCAAACCAGGTAAACGCTACGGCAGCCAATCTGCAAGTGTATACATCTATCCCAAAAAGATACAGTCTAACACTACAACGGCACACAGGCCACAAAACAAGGATAAAGGTACTAGACTACCGGCTTCTAAACATCGCGCTCATCTAGACATCACCTGAAAGATACAAAGATAAACATTGGGACGACGCCCGGTCAGCGATAATGCTGGTAACCCACCAATACCTGTTAAGTATCATACATAGGTAGGATATATACAAAAATCATTTCGAAACGGAATACATATATATAAGTGCAAAACCAGGAGTAAACACCAACTCAAGACTCAACACTCATCAACAAACACCACGGGAACACATCCCAAGACCA
Source organism: Ipomoea nil (assembly GCF_001879475.1). Lineage (NCBI taxonomy): Eukaryota > Viridiplantae > Streptophyta > Magnoliopsida > Solanales > Convolvulaceae > Ipomoea > Ipomoea nil. The sequence continues at coordinate 342,147 of NW_017617781.1, forward strand.
CAACGGATAACGACACCACGAGAATAAAGACACGACAACCGGCAACACATGCCTTTGTGACTACACGCGTCACAAGAGAGAACACACAACCACGGCTACACAAGCCCTCATGACATCACCCGCCACGAGTTGATATGCCTTCCTTATGCCCTGTTCCAACCTTATGGCTACCGCCAACCTTATATCTAGTTCCAACCTTTACCTCCAGGACCCCTGTACATACAGTCCAACCTTATTCCCCCGGGAACCGTCGTTCCCCCTCCAACAGACCTCCAACAAGACCACCAATTCATAGTACCCGCGGCACTATCACGCACATGGCACACATGCCTGGATAACACCTGTTATCCCCCAAAAACGTGAACCTTACACAAAGGTCACAGCTCCATAATCACGCCACGGCCACCACGAGGACCGCTGCAATACCTTGGTGACTAGTGTCCCATACCACTAATCGTGCAATCTAGGTAAAGCCACACACGCACCACAACTCCACAAGAGTCAATCAATGGATTACAACGAAGGTATGAAACATACTCGATCAAGGAACGGGTCACAGCCCAACAACAACAACGATGAATAACGCAAGTTATCATCAACCCAACGGAAGGTACAAACAACACACACACACTAGCATTTAGACAACAAACTAGCATGATTATCAACGGGGAAACTCAAGATAGTTCCGAGGAACACACAAGACACCTCACGGTCCAACGAAACACAATGTTGAACACTTAGCACGATTCAAGACACCAAAGTCCTACATGGATACCTACCATATAGTTCTAGACATACGAAACATCAAGAAGACACTCAAAGAGTTCCACAAAAGAACATCGGGAAGTCAAAAGACCAAATACCTAGTCAAACGGATCACGGGGAACAAATCCCATCACAACAACAACCATGTACCCGCGGGTGGACCCACGGGTAGTGCCCCACCCGTGGTCCCGCCCGCGGGAACATTTACCCACGAGGCTATGTACCCACGGGTAGGCCGGCGGGTAGTGCCCCGCCTGCCGTTCCGCCCGCGGGAACACTCCTGTTCCACAACAAATCCCTTCGGGGATTTTCTTCTCCAAACACAAATTCAAGTCCAAAACATGCCAAATCTCACCCAACACAACAAAATGACTTGAACCATGGAAAATGCCAAGCAATGGCACAAAGGAACCCTAAACACAAGCTCTAGATATGCAATATCACAAGACAAATGCATAAACCCTCACATTTCATAGCAAAACACAAGTAGAATCCAAGAAATCACATATAGGTAAGCAAAATAGGGTTTAGTAGAGCATGGGTTACCTCTTGTAGACCGAAAGACTTCACTTTACCCTCAACAAGCTTCTTACAAGGCTTACTTTCCAAACCCACTTCAAGATCAAACCAAAAGATCATAAAGATCCTACCTTTAAGAAAAAGACAACTAAGATGGAACCAAAAAGACAAGATAAACTTAGATATTACCCTCCTAGATGCTCAAATAGGTGAAAGGTTGAATCTTGGAAGCAAAACTTGAAATCTTGGCAAGGGTCTCAACTTAGCTTGGAGAATAAGCTACACCTCTTTTCTAGAGAGAAGATAGAGAAATTTTCTAGGAATTGTAAGGAATGAAATGAAGAAGTCTTCTAGGTTAGGTTACAATACTAACTCTTGGTGAAAAGTCAAGAATACCCTTACTAACCCTTAGAAAGTGTAAGGAACAAGGGAACTCCCCTCAAAGCTCAAGGTACAACACAACTTAAAGGTTGACTAGTCAAATACTAGTCCTTGAGTATTAAAAATCAGGATTTTAGGAATCAATTCCTCAAATAAAATAGGATTAATTACTCAATTGATCCATGGACTGAATGTGGATTTTTGGGGTGTCACAATTAAACTATATCTTATTATCTTTATTCCAACACTTCCCATAAATCTTTTGTTACTTTACTTATTCTCAACTTAAAACTTCACTCCTTTAGTACTCATTAAATTTAATAGTCAATATATTGACTTCTTCAGTAATAAATCCTTATTAGTCCATTCCTTCATTAATAGCCATAGGCCACTTCTACCCATCTTAATCATTATCCAATCATAACCACCCACAACCATCTCTAAATCATTTTTTCACCAATCATTAATTCCAAACACCACCATATTATAAACTCATCATTTAATAGCTCGTTATCTTTCCAAAATCATAATATATAATGAAAACTATGTATGCTGCCTGGGGTCAAACCCAAGATTTTCACCTTATCAAACCAACTCTTTAACCATCTCACCATACTAACCATCTTAATTAAAAACCATAGTTATTGTTGTAATCCTCCCAAAACAAGATACTTAACATTATAATGTTGATAACTAGATTTGAACTTAGGATTTTCTTCATACCCATCCAATAACCTAACCATTACACCACATTGCTTATTAATAACTAACTTGGTAACCAATCTTTATTAATACTTTAATAAGGCATAATCTCTAACTTACCCCTAACCACCACCTCTTCTGCTATGATTCACCAGAGACGTTCATCGCAGGAGGGGAGATCCGGCCACTACTCGCTGGTTGTTGCTTGTCGTCAACACCCTAACCACCATCGTCCAAGCTGCTCAGCCGGAGTAGGGGTCGTCCACCGCCGTCCGCCGTTGGGTCTGCTCTACTGCTACCTAAACCGCTGCTGCCTTGAAGGAGGTTTCGTGCCTTAGCTAGCTCGCCGGTACTATTGGGTTTCACCAGAGCTGCCGCCGCTGTTAGATGAGAAGAGGAGAGACGGGAGATCTATGCTTTGCCAGAGAGAAGCTTGAGCTCGCCGAAGGGGACTCCGTCTCGTTTGCTTGTCACCGATCTGCTACTCCATGGTTGTCGGTCGACATAAACAAACAGGGAGAGAGAGAGGTAGGGAGCTAAGGGCTTTGTCTGACAGATAAACAAGAAATGAAGAGGGAACGATGGCGTTGGTGGGGAAGTTGAAGCCGAGAGCGGTGGTGTAACAACCCAAAATTTTATTTTATAAATCCGGTATTAAGAAATTCCAAAATAGCCATTTTCACTCCATTAAAAATTTTTGCGATCAATCAGTGTTTGAATAAAATATTTTTGTCACATTTTAAATTAATTCAACAACAAAAATGGATTCTATTCGAAAATTCCTAAGTTTTTGGGTACTTCGCATACCAAGATTTAAATCGAGAAATTTATCTGAGTGAGACCGGGAGAATTCAAAAAGATTTTAAACAAGTGTTCATCCAAATAGCTTTTTTGAGAAAATTCATTTTCAACCCCAAAGTATTTAAAGTTAGCATTTCTAGCTTTGGTCCATGATACAAGGTGAACCATTCCACTCCAAAAGACTTTGCTGAGAAACACATTTTATGCAAGCTTTTACCATTTTGCCCTCAACCAATCATTGGCCTTCTACCTATGGTTTTGGGCCCTATATAAACTCCACAATTCCATCTTGATTCCCTGATCCTTTCTTTGCCTCTCCACACACTTTGTCTGCCAAGAGAAAGGGAGAAAACAACATCATAGTAAGCTCATTTCCTTCTTCAATCCTAGCCTTCATTTCTCTTCTAGTTTCTTTTAATCTTGAGGTTCTAGGCTAAGGTTGTATGGTGTGTTTGGGAAGTATAGGTGGTGAAGGATGCACTAGCCAGATAGAGAGGAAGAAGAGATCCAAGCTAGAAGAAGAACTACAAGAGGTATAACCCCATGGATTCCTCTTTAAAATTTAGCTCTGTGAAGCCATAGTATTGAGTACAAATGAGTAGAAACTATGAGATTTTGTTGTGTTTATGCTTAGAAGTGATCTAGTATTTGTTTGTGAGTTGTTGAGATTGTTTTGGACTTGTTTGGTCGAGTTTTGCAGATGAGTTTTGCAGACTAACGGCCCTAGCCGCGGCCCATCAAGGGGGCCGCCGGCTAGAGCCATAGTGTCACGGGACTAGGGCACGGCCCTAGAGGAGGGCTGTCGCCTAGTCCCGGTGGAGTAGCGGGGTACATGGGGCGGACCATGAGGAGTCCCGCCCCAGGCCCCTGACTTTGATTTTGAGAAGAATCTGTGCAGTGGCCGGGCCCTTGTGGCTCAGCTATGTGTCGTTTCGGGCCGAGTGTTACGGCCCTTGTGGCTCGGCTCTTCGGGACTGTCTCGACGCACGTTTTGGCTTTGATTTTGTTGAATTTCGATTAAAAACGAGTATGTTATGAAGGAATTTGTGAAGAATTGCTACACGGAGTATATATTTGCTAAGTTACTGTGTATGAGGAATTATTTTGATTATGTGATTTGATGATGTTTTTATTGAGTAAAGAAGCATGATCGTTTGAGAAAATGATTTATTATGAAAGCATGACTAGATTGTGATATTTGATCAATAAGAAATGAAGCATATTTTGTTGCCAGAATGTATAGAATTTGCTATGTTGCAAACCGAGCATGATTTTATATTCTTAAGAGTTTCATGTCATTTTATATATGGTTTAGAAGCATGTTATAGAGCATTTTGACATTTCACATGTGTCATATTTCAAAAATTCATAAGGGGCCAACGTGAGCCCAAGAAATACTTTCAAAAACCATAAGCATGTGTTATATCATTCTTTGATGCATTGAGAAGTAGTAGAGTTGTTGCATGCATGAGATTGATGCATGAGAGATATATCTATATATTACCTACATTGGTGAGGTTTTGGAGGATACCGTTTGGACTATGTCCTCTCGAGAGATATTTATGGACATTACGGTCCCAGTATATGTAACGCAGCGTATTCCCACGTTACGAGGTTGGAAACTGCCCGCCATGCTTGGAATCCTGGTCAGGGGGTGTGCACACTAATAATTTGATACCTGATTCCACAGAGTTTGAACCACGAGATTGGTTCCGTAGACGGTAGGAGATATTGGGTTGGATTTATGCCGTTCCCGATGGGGTAATTCACGCTTCGGCGAAACCCTAAGCCGTCTACGAGTATAGAGAAAGAAGAGAGTCAAAAGAGACTCAAGAAAAAGAAAGAGAGTCAAAAGAGACTCAAGAGAAAGAAAGAGAGTCAAGAGAGACTCAAGAAAGTAAGAAAGAGACCTCCACAGAAAGTACTCTATTTTTATAAAAGAATGTATGAGTATATTATTGCACGAGATTGCATATGAGTATGAGTATATAGTTGCACGAGATTGCATATGAGTATGAGTATATTATTGCACGAGATTGCATATGAGTACGAGTATATAGTTGCACGAGATTGCATATGAGTATGATTATAGTATTGCACGAGATTGCATACGATTAAAGCATTGCACGAGATTGCATATGAGTATGAGTATATTATTGCAGGATATTGCATATGAGTATGAGTATATAGTTGCACGAGATTGCATATGAGTATGAATATATTATTACATGAGATTGCATATGAGTATGAGTATATAGTTGCACGAGATTGCATATGAGTATGAGTATATTATTGCACGAGATTGCATATGAGTATGAGTATATAGTTGCACGAGATTGCATATGAGTATGATTATAGTATTGCACGAGATTGCATACGATTAAAGCATCGCACGAGATTGCATATGAGTATGAGTATATAGTTGCACAAGATTGCGTTTGAGTAAAGTATCGCATGAGAGTACATAATGAGAATGTCGATTTATAATCGTTTTGTTGTATTAGAAGTCTTGTTTATCGAATTATGAGATGAGAATATGACAGTATGAGAATACCTGTTATATGGTTTATTAGCATGATCCTATCTGTAAGAATGATTTACTTGTTAAGTTATTTGAGAAGTTTATATGCTGATGAATTTAAGTGAACAATCTTATATATACATGAGCATGCCAGTTGATATAATAGGGTGCAAGCATCAAGAAAGTACGTGTTAGATCTGAAGATGACTCAGATGAGTTTATTGCTTATAAAGAAATCTTTGTTTTCAAAGTAAATGCTAGAATGCTTTACAGGGTTGAGTGTGGTTATACTTAGCTTCGTGCTAACGGGTGTTTTCCTATTTGTCTATGTGTTGCTTGCAAAACCCCTTTCAGGTGGGCCCAGCAATGAGAAGAGATCGAGTTAGATTAGTCTCTTAGTTTGAGATGTCTAAACTCTAGTTCTTTTGATGATCATGTTATGGATTTTAGACTTTTGACTCTATGTTTTGAGGATGATGTAGACTATTTGGGGTGACGTTTTTCCCCCTTACATTTCCAGTATTTTATTTGGATGTCAGACTTTTATCTTATTTCTAGTTTTACCCATTTAGCCTGTGCAATCACCACGAAGTGGTGGTTGTGGCAGTGACACTCCCACTAATTATCTTTTATTTTTTTCTGCTGCTTAGTGATGTTAATGATTGTTTAGAGTTGTAATTATGAGTTAGAAAAGTGAGGTGTTACAGGTGGTGAGCGGCTGTCTCGCCGGAAATAGAGAGGGAGAGACAGAGGGGTTGTTTGGTGGTTTTGCTGAGCTCATACGTAAAACATACATATATTATTTATAATAGATTAAATAGATACATATAAGTAGGTAGGGTTTCTATTTATAAATGGGTTGGGCTTGAAATAAATTTGGGCTCAATCAAATCATTGGGCCCAAACAAAACATTTGGACTAGATTAAACATACTTGGGCTCAAAAATTAATTCACTTAGGATAGAAAACTGATAAGAATAAATACGAGTTCGTCTCGAATAGACTGTTGGCTCAAAATTTTAGGAAAAAAATCATCGTAGAAATAAAATAATTTTATTTCGAAACTTTATAAAATAGAAATTTGGGATTAATATTTTGGGTTGTCACATTAGCGTTGTTATAAATTTAAACTCTAGAGTGGCCTGTTGAGGCTACAGCCTGGGTGGACCAAGTGACTTTCCCAATGTCTTAAGGGTCGGCCGATCAGCAACGCCCATTGTGAAAAGGCTCAGTCGTCCCAAGGCGACTGGTTGCGGTCACTCAAAACTTGTAGGTTAAGGAAGCCGACTAATAAAGTGACAAAAGGGAAAGGAAAGTTTTCATTAAAATTCAAAACAATCCTACATCTATTATAGTAGGGGGGAGGGGATAAAAGTAAAAAGTTCAAAGAGTGATCAGTCGGCGGTCAGGCCTCGGGGAGAGGGGTGCCAAACACCCCACCCTCCATTGGTCCAATGGGTGGAGCGGAACTGGTAGCCCCGCGACGAGTGCAGTCGAGCTACAGACCACCAAATTGGTTTTCTTCCTCCTCATCCGAGTTGATTGTCTAGGCAGCAGTTTGCTCGAGGTCAGGCACGCTTAGAACTTGAGCATGATCCATTCTAGCCAGAGCTGCAAGGTTGGCAATTGAGTCCAGATATGCATAGTCCATTGAGATCTCAATATCAGCAGTTGCATCTCCTGAGGTGACTCCTTCAGTGTCATCAGCCCTTGGTGGATAGCGAAGGTAGCTGGCATGGGCCCAACTACAAAATCGCCCAACTCCTATGGAAAGAAGTCAATCCTGGGAGTGAAAGAAGGGTCATTTGCCTTAAGTACTTTGTAAATCTCCCCCCTGCATGTCTTGCATGCTTGAGTGATAGTCCTCATCTTCGAGCTTGGCTAGGTGCCTCAACCCGGGCCTAGTGCCCAACCACTCCTTGGCCAACTTTGCCAGGTTCTTCCAAGTCTTAACCATTGCGTCCTCCCGAAAGTCAGCCAACTTCTTGTAGTCATCTAGGGCCGCCTGGCGAGAATCAGTCACCATCAACATTAACTTCTATGCATTCCTCTGCATTCTTCCTCTCGGCCTCTAAAGTGGACTCCAACTAGCCTATATGGAGATTCTGGTTGTCCGCCAACTTGTTCTACTCAGCACGCTCAACCAAAATGACTTTCGAGTCTAGAAAATAACCTTTTACTTTCAATGCGCACATGAGGAACTACAAAGGAAAATGTTAGCTAAACATGCATGGTTAGTTAATAGCAGGGACCCTGAAAGATGGGGGAAAACTTACGAAGCAGCCATGATAGGAGGTAGACTCCAACAGCTATTCAACCTCTGCAGCTTTATAGAAACTTGCATTTGGTGATGGAATCCTCGGAGTTGACCTCCGGATTGAGATTAATCTTTTTGGTAAGCCAGGGTGGCAGCTATAGGGTTAGAATAACGTTTGGTAGGGCTGTTAACGAACCGAACGTAAACGAACGGAGGTTGTTCGTGTTCGTTTGTTAAGAATTTTGGAGTGTTTGTGTCCGTGTTCGTTTGTTAAGGTTTTTGAAAATCCTGTTCGTGTTCGTTTGTTAAGCGTTCATTAGCGTTTGTTAACGTTCACGAACATGTTAACAAACGTGTTCATTAACATTAACGAACACATTCACAAACATGTTCGTTAACATTAACAAACACGTTCACGAACATGTTCGTTCACGTTCATAAACACGTTCGTGAATGCTTAATCACCAAACATAAGAACATGTTCATGATCACAATTCGTTCGTGAACAAGAAATAATATATGTTCATGAAAAATAACTAAACAAGAAACACAACTACAAAGAGAATACAAACAAATATTAAACGAACACAAATGAGCTTGTTCACGGACATTATAAACGAACACTAAACAAGCTTGTTCGCGAAGATTATTAAATGAACACAAACGAACGTGTTCATGATCTCTTAGCAAACGAGCTTACAACTGTTCAAACTATGTTCGATTATAAACCGAGCTCTAAATTTTGTTTGTTAATGTTCGTTTATCTTAATAAACGAACGCTTACCAACACAAACACGAGTTGTTTACCGAAAGCTCTGTTCGCTAACACCCCTAACGTTTGGAGCCAGTGGCGAGCGCCACAGTCGGTGGCCTTCTTCTTCTCAGCATCGGCAGCGGAGGCAATCGCAGACCCGTTAGGTGGATTTAATAGATGTTGGGCCCTTGCCTTCACCGTCTGTCGCGACCTTGCCCTTGTATTTGGCTTAGAAGAGCACTCAGTGATCGAACATCTCTTTAGGAGGGTCGGGAGGACTGTTGGATGGACTGGCAAGCGAGTAGGAGAGTGGTAGCTGATTAGAATATCTTCCCCCTTAGGCTCATCTTCGGATGACTCCTCGATGTTATCTTTACCAGAAGCAAAAGGAACAACATTAGAGAAAATCGTTGAAGTAAGGATAGTCGGCTTTGCTGGTCAGTCGGGAATGTGGAGCAAGAGACAATCAACATGTGGTCGCGACGCCATTGGGAGAAAATCAGCCCTCTTAAGTGCATGCAACCGAGACTAAGAGCTAGCCTTAACGAAGCCTAGGTCGAGTAAGAGAGTGACCACATTTGTTGTCTCTTCCTCACAGAGAGACATTTTGGAGAGGCGGAAGTATGACCTCCTCTAGTTGAAGGGAAAGTCAAAGGGATCGAGAAGCAATCGGTTGGACGAAGAAAACCATCTCATTCCACTTCTTGTGGGAGGATTCCAAGACAACCAGTATTCGGCCCACCCCATTGAGAGATTTAGAGGTAGCCAAGGGTAGTGTTACCTACGCGGGTCTCCTTAAAGAGTTGGTTAAAGATGGTGATGGTCTGAGCGACTCCAAGGGACTAACAAATGGTAAGATAGTAGGTCACTAGTAAGTGAGAGTTGGGGACCAATTGACCGGGTACCACCCCAAAGTATTTGAAAAAGAGGGAGAGAAAAGATGTAGAGGCACACGGAAGTCGTAGCAGACCGACTGGTATTGGATCCCAATGAAGCTGCCCTATGGGAGTCAACAATGAATCATCGGTCAGCGGAGACGACCTCGGCTGAGGGACCTCCCTCATGAAATCGAGCTCGCCAACAGTAAGCTTGGAGCGATCGATGAATGGGACCCCCAAATCCTCAAAGTAGTAGCGACCTCGAGTCACGCCCTCGAAAGGAGAAACAAATTGGATTTAGGGGAGTAGAGGGAGTGAGGCCCAGGAAGGTAGGTGGAAGTGGTACGATTCTCAATAACCCCTTGGCGGGTCGAATTAGAGTGCTGGGGGAATCGCATTTTATGAAAGAAAAATTGTTAGGAACAAGTATAAATTAGATTTTGACGATACCAAGAGTTATGAATTTTAGTCCGCAATTTACTTTATTTCTTAGACTTAGGAACTCGTTTTCTCAATTTGAATAGTCCAAATGATAAACCGAATGGTTACATTTTGGATTGCTAGAGACTGAGCTTCGGAGGATTGAAAATCATAAGAGTTTGAGTTGAAGAGTCGAAGAATATAAGACTTCAAAATCGAAAGGTTGCAAAGGCCGAATGGTGGAATGGCTTACCTTTCGAATAGAAGGGGATTTGAGAAGTAACTCGAATAGTAAGGACAACTATTCAAAATCGAAAGGTTGCAAGTGCTAAGGTCAAAACGTTAACTCGAATAGTGACAGTTAACTGCTCAGGACATTTTCTGATCAAAAAGTTCGGAAACTTAAAACACTAGTGCTTTATGAGAAAATGTGACCAAGGCAAGGAGAATCCTACATTATCATCATTTATCGCAATATTTGCTTTAGGCAAACAAGAATAAGCAAGATGAGACTCATTCTTCAACGACCAAATGTTTTGGTGTGCTGCATGTAGGGACCAGTGCCCTTCACACCCACATTGATAACAAACTTGCTTCTGGCTAGGATTTTTTTTTTTTTTTTTTGCCTCAATGAGCTTGGTCATCCTTGATCATTTTGATCACTCTGATTCTTATTATGTGCTTGGAACTCCTCTATATTTATACCACATCCACAGTAACTCCGTCCGCGACCTCAACCTCAACCTTGGCCCCTTCTAAAATTGCTCAACTGATAATATCATGTGCTTCAGGCACAAGTACAGAACTAATCTGACATGCGTTATGATTCTTTATCAACAACTGGTTGTACTTCTCAGCCCCAATGAGTGCCGAAATCAGCTCATAATTCTTTGTCATGTACTGGTGCTAGAGTACAAGATTACTTGCATAAAAGTAGACAGTATATTCAAATAAATATTTCTTTGAAACTTTCTGTTTATAGCAATGTTGAGAAATTACACTTTTGGTCCTATGACTATAGGGGTATTGTTAATTTCAGTATTTGACTTTAAAAACTAACAATTTAGTCCTGTAACTATGCAATTTTTAACACATTTAGTCCTCCCGGCCAAATTACCGGTCAAATGTCGCCGGAAATTTAAACTATTTTAAATTATTTAATGCGGAGGGCAAATTGGTCATTTCCTGTCATTTCTTCTTCTTTCTGCTCCGGCTCGCCTTCGCAATTCCCCGTCCTCCGATAACGACAAAGAGTCTTATTATGATTGAGAGGCTTGGCATCAGACCTGAGTACCTTAGCATGGAACAAGGAGGAAATCAAAGCCGTGGAAAGAATGGGTTTGAGGGGAGTAGGAAAGTTCTTGGTGCAAAGCAAGCATCAAAACTGTCAGAAAAAGTAGTAGCTAAGTTACTAGCAAATATTGGATTTGAAGCTTCTTCAGAAGTTCGGACTCAATTGCTGAGTTGCCATATTTGTAAATTGGGACGTATCTTAAAACTCCTTTCTGATAGTTATAGAAAACAGTGTTCGGCCATTGAGTTACTGAAGATGTTCCTTCAAACTTGGATTCTCCGACGAAGCTTGAAGGTAGGTTGTTTCAGAAGTTTTTGCCGTACAATAATGTTGAGGATGAGGATGAAGATGGTGATCGTTATTCCTCGGATCATTTTAGGATGTATGAGTTTAAGGTGCAGCGGTGCACACGCAGCTGCAGCCATGACTGTTTTTGCTGTGATATCAACCAGGCGGAGATTTCAACGTGATCTGCGGCGGAGAATTCATCGTATGCCACCTCTGTTTTTGTTGTCTTGTAGCTTAGAGTTGAGTTTGTTGTAGGGTTACAACTTAAATTGACCGCTTCAACCTCGTCGGAATGCCGATCGCCTTCAGGCTCAACTTCTTCGCCGGCTTCGACTTCTACCTCCCTTTTTTTTTTCTTTTTCCGGTCGTGTCTGCAAGAGGGACGAAGAACAACGAAGAAGAAGGGAGCAGAAAGAAGAAATGACATGAAATGACCAATTTGCCCTCCTGATTAAATAATTTAAAATAATTTACATTTTTCCGGCGACATTTGACCGGTAATTTGACCGGGAGGACCAAATGTGCTAAAAATTGCATAGTTACGGGACTAAATTGTTAGTTTTTAAAGTCAAATACTAAAATTAACAAGACCTCTATAGTTGTAAGACCAAAAGTGTAATTTTCTCTAGCAATGTTGCAAAAATCATGCATAGACACCGATCAATCGAAGTCTAGGCGCTAGGCAGTGACCAACTACCTAGAATTTCGGCAAAATCGCCGTTCTAGGAGGCCGGCTGCCAAGGCTGTCATTTAGGCTACCGATTAGCTATTTTTCCGTGTTTTTTAATGGGTTCTTTCGCTCAAACCGACGTTTTTAGTGAACAAAACATTTTATATACATATAAAGATTAATTGATATATAGGTGAACAAAATTTATGCAACATCCATATAAAGATTAATTGATATATACATGCAATTTCTATCTGCAGAAAACAACAAATTCTGTTGAACAAAACATTTTATGTACATATACATACATACATATATATATATATGTATAGTAGTTTAGTATTATGATGAGGCTTATATATATATATATATATATATATATAAGCCTCATCATAATACTAAACTGTATTAGTCAAACGCATCACATAAATAGTCCAAATATGAGTGTAAAGGCACATAGTAATATTTCTAAGTAAACACAATGAATAACAAGGGTGCATACTGCATAGTAATGTTATCAGGCACATTGACTAACAAGGATGTGCACCTAATTAACTACTGAAATGTTAATAAGGAAGCGTGCTATGCATGTTTCTCCTGGTTCTAAAGGGTTTCATGATTAATGATCATATAACATCACCTTATAAACACAGCATGTAAACACAAAAAGCACTACAACTTCAGCAGTGAAGATAAGAGGTTGCAAACAAGAATTTATGTCCATTTTCAAAATGCTACATTCCGAACTACATGGAAGTTCCAGCCTAAATGAGATCCATAAATGCCTTCCATTCACCAGGACTTTAGATTCTAACCATGGAAGTTTAAACTTGGAACTTTGCTTTGGTATACAAGCAGAGCAGAGGACAGGATAAGGATGCCCCACTGGGGATGCAAAATCTAATTCAGTTTCAAACCAAAATGGTCTTCGAAAAACCACAAAAACCTCAACGAACCAGCTTCTCCTGCACCATAACTGAAAATTCCTATATGCAAGACCTGCATACCTGCAAAGATGCAATTATATGACACTTTCTTACCATTATCTTACGTAATGACCAATCCATTAGAAATAGAAGGAGCTTTGGCATGAGTTATATAGCCTAATCCCTACTGCTTAGTATCCTTCCCCTGTGCCTTGAGCTTTGCTTCAACTTGTTCATCAGACAATGGAAGGTAGTAAACACGAGGTGTTGCTCTGGTCTTCCTAAAAAGATCATCCAATGTGACAATTGGAGGGTCAACTTTTGCAGGAAGTGGAGGTGGTGGTGGAAGAGTATGCCTCTCTTTCACTGGGGGTGGATAACACAATGGTGGCGGTGGTGGGAGAGTTGGAGGAGGTGGAAGCTGCTTTTTCTGAATCTGTTGCCTCAAAGAAGGCTGTGTTTGCATAGCTGGTGGGGCAGCAGCTGTAGGGCCCATGCTTACAGGAGTTACAGGAGTCACAGGAGATTGAGGAGGACCCTCAACATGCATTTTAACTTCCAGGGGATCAACAAACTCAGCTACCAGTAGCCGTCCCCCATTTGAAGGCCATTGCAAGTTGTACAAAGCATTTCTAGTTTCATTAGCTTCTTCAACAGATGAATACTGCAGACACAATGTAAAATACAAATTAAATTCTTCACCAGTTCGATCTCATGGAAACTATCCGAATCAAGACTCATGACTATACCATTCTTAAACAAGGAAGTCCTCCACACATCCAGACCAGATTTATCATAATTTTAAATCCAGTTCCCATATAATTAATATTTATGTCATATAACCTTATCACGGAATCTGAAGAGAGGTGAGAAATATTGGCTTACCGACACATAGCAGTGGGTTTTGATGTTATCCATCCAGAAACTTGTGACGGTACCAGTTTTACCGAGTAGTTCTTGCACAGCTTTCAAGGTAAAAGGACGCAAAAAACGATCAATTCTGAGAGAATTTGTAGCAGGTTTGGGTGATGGTGGAACTGCCATAAGCCATGTGGTAACAGTGTTCAATGCTGTTATAGTACACCACATCCAGAGAAGAATGCAATACCAATATGGAAGGAGGCAACTTACCCACACGTTCCTTTGTTAATTCTTCACTAGCCATCGAATTAGACATAGACAAACTGCGTTTGAAAGTAGGATGGGATGCATTTGTAGGTGTAGTAGAAGCAATGATGGTTCCACTCTGATTCTGTGGAATTTCGAGATTTTCTGAATTCCATCTACGCTGCCTCTTCACAGTACCTTTGCTAACCACTGCTTCTTCATCTGCAACATCAGTCTATTAATTACACATTTTTGACAAAGGAGAATGATACCAGATCAGCACTTTTTGTAGATAAACCACAAGTGTGAGAACTCGCTTCAGAAATGTATTCAATTTCAAGATGCAAAAACACCTTGACTGTTGTGGACCATATTCCCTGACCCACAGACAAGAAAACCATAGGGCTGGGTGGTATGTGGAAAGGACATATGAACACAATATGTTCCCATGGCTCTCAACACAACAAAATTTCAAACACAGATATATGTTTGAACTTTTAAATAATCCAGGAATTGAATTTCACAACTACGCATTTTATTGAAGACTGCATGCACAAACATGTCATTAAGTGCAAGTATCTGCTGCCAGAATTCTCGAGGCAAGGAAGCTTTTATGTTTGTGTAAGGTACTAATTTCCTAAACTTGCAATGAATTCTATCACGTTTTAGCATCCAAACACCTAGAGCCTGTTTAGCCCAACTTGAGCTTCTTCAAAAAGTCTTTTTCAAGAAGTCTCAACTCTGGAGCTTCTTGAAAAAGAGGATTTCCCACTTTTCTAGAATAATGTAGTGCAGATAATTATAAAAACAATGACAAACATATTAAAGAATGCATGACAGCTTATCCCAGAAGTGGACAAACAAAATAAAACATAACAATTCAGTAAAAAAAAAATTACCATTGGCCTTCCTTTTCACAGATTGCACAGCTGGGTCACTTTTGTTTTCAATAGAAGCAGCTTTCACATCCGCAGTTATATGATTCCTGACAACATCAGGATCTACCACCTTTCTGTTCACTGCTTCCACATTATCTCCATTTTTCTCAGTATCCATCTTAGAATCAATCTGTTTACTCTCAGACACATTTGCCTCCATGGAATCATCAGCAGACTTTTTCCCTGAATGCAACTTTTCAGATGAACCTGAATCTCTATTGTCATTAATTTGGTCAATGCTGCCTTGCTCCACAGATAACTTGTTGTCAAGTGGCTCTTCAACATCCATTGGATGAGATTCACCGCCAGGAACAACATTGCTGGATGATAGATGCACCACCTCAGGCTTAACATCAGTAATCACATTATTCTTTATTTCTATTTTTTCACTAATTGAGATATCAGTAGAAACAGTACCAGAGTTTACATGAGATTCCAAAACAGGGCTGACCTCAGATACCTGATTATTTCGCTTAGGTGAAACAATTTTGGCATTCACGTCGGAAGACTCTGAACCAGGATTTTGGAGCTCTGTTTTTGAATCCCCTTCATTCTGTATTCCATGATTTTGTGACTCCTGCCCATCCAAATCCATCACTGAATCCACAGTCTCGCCAACCACAACATTAGTTTCCACATTACTAAGTTGCCCCACTTCTACACCAATTGAATGAACTTGTTCTCCTTCAACAACTTTACCATCATCAGATGGCGTTCTGTTGTCACCAAGATCAACTTTATGCACTTCACTTTCCACTTTATCACCTATTGAATCACAAGCAGCAGGAGCATCCTTCTCCTTGTTAGCATCAAATAACTCAGTCTTTTCTTTTTCAGATTCAACTTTAGACTCGGGGGCAGAGTCAAAACCATCGCCAGTGTTTCCCTGTTCACTTTCCTGCTCACTGCGAAGTGCTTCATCCAACCGCTTCACCAAATCTTCCTTCAGCCCTTTTGTTGTTAACTTGCGTCTCTTAAGCTCTTCCTTTAGCTCTGTGACTTTCCACTGATCAATCGGTCGACTGTCCAGAATAGGATATGGGGATGACATTTGTTTGTCCAAAATCCACACTTAAAATTGACCTTATATATACAAGACAAAAAGACAGAAATCAGACAATCTGAAACTAGCAAACCAAAGAAAGTCTATGAGATATTAAAGATCACTTAAAGGAAATTTAAAGCACCATAGAATAGATTTAGGGCAGTAACAAAGTAAAGTACTTAGCAGTATAGCACATTTGGCAGTGAAAGACTGAAAGCTCAGGAATAAATATTCTCTTACTAGGAGTAATAAATCTACTTTAGAACATTAAATAATTTAATGCAAAGGATAAAAGAATATAGTTGTTACCCATTTTCCACTGAAATTCATGTCAGTGTGAGTAGCATTACAGAGAACATAGAAAATGATTAGCAAATAACTATTATACCTTTATTAATCTTTTCAAGCTCATCCCAACCATATCAATCCATTAAAATCCCAAGTTAGTTGACTTAGTTCAGGTAACATATGCCCAACACTTCCAAGGGAAAATATTACCCAAGTAGGTCCAAAAGAGGGTATTTGCCTAGTAGGCTAGTACCTCAAAAAGGGAAAACCAAGTTTTAATCCTCTCCCCATCTAACATGACTACAAGAACTGTTAATCTATAACATTAACATACAGATTTTCTAGTCCTTTTGTTAGGAATACAACCAGAATAACTGTAGTTCCTTTGAACTGAACTAAAATTTATGGAATTATATCAGAAGTCAAACCCTAATCTGGGGAAAGGATCTAAAGTGATTTAGTATTGGAAAAGAAATATTTCATTCATACAATAGTGTATCAGGAAAAATGCACACGGCTGAAGACAATCATGGGTAGGTGGAATTCGGATGACTAAGAACGATATGTATCTAGTTTCTTTTTTGTAATTCAATCATTTTCTGTGCCTTCCTTACTGGGCACATTCATTGGCTGTCAGAATTGTTCTATGCCCAGCTGTTAAGGAGAAGTGACCCTGGTTCAGGAATTTGGGCATGAATTTTGATATAACAAACCCTCCCTGGGTTATTCTCAGAATTTCATATTTCTTGTCCACTCTTCTTTAATCTTCTTTCTCTGGTGGTTATTTGTTTTTTTATAGCTGCATTTCTTTGATGTATTACAAATTTCTGGTGAACACTATATAGAATGACTATAACTTCAAATCAGCAAAGTAATGAAATCCAAACATACACACAACAATTAATTACACGTTGATTCGCCTGTTAACCGTTTCTGTAGAGAGAATGAAAATGACACCCAACATTACACAGCTTAGCGCCAACACGGATCACGGGTTGAAAGGAAAATGAAAAGTAAACGCAATCCTGAAAGTTTTCGAGGAAGAATCTTACTGGTAAGGATTTGGTTCAATGCTGGAATAGCTGTGATCACAGATGTCAGTTTCCACAGTTACAAGAAACGTGTGGAGACAGCAAGCCCTAGCTTCACCATAACACAAACACAACTATCAGCAGAATTTAACAAAAATCAAACAAATGAAAACAAGATTCAAAAGAAAAATCTGGAAAATGTAAAGTGAGAGCAAAAAATAGCGGTCCGATTAGGGTTTTGGGTAGTGCTTCTGAGCACAGCATGGAAAATGACAATCAGTAAGGGGGGAATTTTACAGTACGCGAAGTTTTGTGTATGACAATAATACCCCTAATATTCTGAGAATCCTCTTGAGATCGCAACATCAAAATATTATTGGTTTTTGTATGTTTTTTTGCAGGCCAACTAGGGGCAAATTATGTTGTGGAATCGTGCTGGCCTTGTAAGGTGGGCACAGTTTCAAACAATGAAAACGATGTCGTTGTAATTTTTTATAAAAAAATGTTTTTCATTTGTAGGTAACGGCGTTTCTCTTTTCGCAATTGCATAGTTTAAAAATTATGAATCAACAATATTAGGTTTGTAAACATGTAATAGGACTATATGTTCATAATTTTCGATATTTATATTCATAATTGTTGAACTCTGTATTCACAAATCACATAACTAATATGTTCATAATTTGATAACTATATAGTTTAGAAATTATGAATCTACAGTACATATATTATGAATGTACAATACAAATATTATGAATCTAAAGTATAAAAATTATGAATCTACTATATTTAAATTATGAATCTACGGTTGGAAAATTATGAATTTACAGTATAGATTTTATGAATCTACAATATAGAAATTATGGAGGATAACAGTGCCACTAACAGCATCGTTACTCAACCACATGAAAACGGCGTCGTTTGGAACCGTGCCCACCTTGCAAGGTGGGCACGATTCCACAACATAACGCTCCCCAACTAGGAGAGAGAAGAGGGGAAAAATTTTGAAAAAAAAAAAAAAGAGAGAGAAAATAAATTTTTACGCGCCTAGTTGGTCACGACAATGCAGCCCACACATGGCTGCACGACAATTGCTCGTATTTTTCCTACTCAATGAGTCTCACAAAAAATTATTATTTCTAAAAAAAAATTAAAAAAGAAAAAATCACCCCATTAGTATAAAAATCCATCTCAAGTTTTCTGGTATGCCAAAAACTCTAAAATATCACTAATGGGGTCTCGCCTAATCCCAATATAATCTCTTCCCAAAAGAGTTTATTCAGATGTAAATAAAATGAAAATGCGTCTTTCAGGCTTGGCGGTGGGTAATCTCTTGGGAATAATTTCGTGTAATATAACTATGGGTGGTAAGGGTTCTAATTGCCTTCTAATCCCCTATTTATAGAGTTAGGAATCCTAATCAGAGTTCGAATAGTAAAGACCTACTTTTTATTCCTAAGAGGTATATAGGTCTAGGATTCCTAATTAGAATCTGAGTAGTAAAGACCCACTTTCTTTATTCCTAATAGACTTAAAGTCCTTATTATAAACAAGGGTCCATGGCCCTTCGTGGACCACATTAATTAATTAAGAAATCCTGACCAGATTAAATCCTTTTTAACTATTCTTTAACGCAATTAATTAAATAATTAATCTGGAATTAAAGGGCGTAACACGGGGTGTTACACTCCCCCCCCCCCCCCATCACAAGAAGCTTCGTTCCCGAAGCTTAGAAATCATTTTAGGGATAAAGAGTCAGAATTAGTATAGCAGTACATAAGGAAAATATTATATGGAATATATATATATATATATATATATATATATATATATATATATATATATATGTAGGGTTGCATTCACATACAAACACCCTTAAAATACAAACATGTGGACATATACCGTGCACACACCTAAATGCGGGTGTGCACACATCCGTGGACGACAGTGCATAGACCTAAATGTGGGTGTGCACACATCCGTAGTATGTATGTGTGAATCCACAGTATTTGGGCCAGTGTGCACACGTCCATGAATGACAGTGCACACAGGCGGACACAGCACACAAAATCATAAAAACTAATCACAACCTTAGATATCCAAAATCCAACGATCTAGAAATGTCCACACGTTTGTATTTTAAGCCTGTTTTAACATGAATGTAATATATATATATATATATATATATATATATATATATATATATATATATATATAATGGGTTTATGCCTAACTATTGTGCTAGCTAAATGCACCAAATAATAAGATTATGAATATGCAAATCACATTATGTTAATTTTATGAATTAATAATAACATAACATAGTGTCTTACCCTCGGCATGTTCATTGTTTAAATAATTTATAATGATTTAACATATAGGACTACAAGTTGCACCGAACATGCAAATATAATTATTTATGTACCTAAATAAGAGGCTAATACCACGCGGGTGCAGATTCGAATAGCCACATAATCATTATAAAGCACATATGCACATATATCAACACAGGCGAACCACATTTACGAATGGATGCAAACATTTAATATGTAGCGTAGCATGTCGTGAGCCAAATGCCATATATACATGAATTATACCTAATCATTGTGCTAAGCAGACTATACCAAATACTCATAATTACAAAATAACAAGCCTAACACGTTGATGTAGCAAAAATAAGATGTGAGCTCGGGTGTGTTATATCGTCCTCAGGGGGTTGGGGGATATGGCAGTCAATATGCAATCACAGTAAACTAGGCACTAGCATAAGGAAATCAATAAGAAGCTAAGCAAACTACAAGTTTAAGGAAATGATAAGACTAACACATATACACAAAGATAAACACAAAATAAAGAAATAGGACTCAAGCTAGGGAGCATTATCATCTAGATGTTTTAACAACCTAAGGGATTAGGGAGAACAAGTAACCAAGGAATCAAGCGGGAATGCAAGTAGGTATCCTAGTCTACGAACCATTCTCGTGATTAATAAACAAGGATTAGAACAAGAAATTGTCCCACTTTCGTGGTAAATCAATTCCAAGTCTATCAAGCACACAAAGCATCTAAAGCCCCCAATTTCCCCTATTTTCGTAGGAAGAAATCGAGTCTATGCAAGGAGTGGCTTGGATTCATCACCCAACTCTCGTTGAGGCAATGAATCCTCCAAAAACAAGCTAATGAATGTGTACATCAAACATTAACCAGATATAAACACAACACCTTCATAAACACATGAACCCTAGGTAGTGTTCTTCCCATTATGCAATAATCACAAATCAAGCATCAGGGCAGAAAATACAACCCTAACTCAAGTCCATAAACTAACTACTCATGATTAAATAGCATAAAGAACACAAAAACATAAGTGTAAAGCATAAACATTGCAATGGAAAAGAGATAAGGGAAAGAACACTTCTCTAAAGAAATTGATGCTAAATCTTGGAATCCAAGTGTTGAATCCTTGAATACAAGCTTGAAATATGATAAAGAACCAAAATTTACACCTAATCTAACACTAAAATATGAAAGGAAAGAGTAGAAAATAGTTAGGGTTCGAATGGGGTTCAAAACCAAGTAAAAATGAGTAAAAAATCAACTAAAAAGGAGCAAAGGCGGGGGGCTCGACGCGTCAAGCATTTACAGAATGCAAAACGCGATCACACTGCCAATTCTCGACGCGTCGAGAAAATTCTCGACACGTCGAGCTCTACTCTACAACAGAACTCCGGTTTGTAGGCTAATTTTGACCATTTTATATTCAGAATTAGGCTTTGATTTCTTCATGAAAGTTGTAGATCTTTGAGTCTTCTTTCCAATGATGCAAGAATAACTTCATTTGGACATTCCTAGGTCAAGATATGATGAAATTACCTAACAGTGATCAGTTTTAGTCAAAATCTGCAAGTTTAGAACTTCAACTTCAAGGATTATTTTGACCACTTTGGCTTCTTTTTTAGACTTTGATGCCTGAATATGAGTTGTATCACTTTGAGTATTCTTTCCAATGGGACAAGAATCACGTAATTTGGATATTTGTAGGTTGAGATATGGTCCAAAGACTATGACGTCGACGTGCAGGTCGGGAATTTCAATTTCATGATCTTTTGCTTCTCTTTTGTTTTGGTTTGCTCAAATGACCAAGACCATTGAAAGCACCACCCTTAGGCTTCCTTGGAAGTGTTTTGCCCATCATCTTAGCTTCTCCTTGGCTCCTGTTTAAGCTAGTGCATGATTAACAAATAAATTCACGTAGTCAACATTGTGGGATAACCAAACAATTGTCACATAAATTCAGGAAGGTCATAAATCGTATAACAATTACCCAAACTAATAAAAGATCGGTTTTTGATGAAAAGATCTTCATGTAAGCAATTAGAAGAAAGGTTCTTGCTTCTTATGGGGTTTAAATAAACTTTTAGGGAGACGATAGAATTAGGACCCTCATATTGCACATCACGAATAATGATGGATAATCACATAACAAGTGTTTACATAAATACTAACGTTTAGCACATACGGAATATTTCACCGGATTTCATAGACAAATACTTTATGTCTAATTCGCACGCCATGAATACACAGGTGTTATACGAGATTGTTCATCGAATACTAAGTATACAAGTATTGGCACGTATATGCAGATTGGTTGCAATTAATAATATTATATATATGCATAGTGGGATGCCTTATAACATACAGTTTGTCTATCATGCTTTATATATACATGAATGTGTGTAAGTATGTATTTTAACACAAACATGCGAGCTATTTGATTTGACACACAATACATACACCATGGAAATATAAATCTCCACCTACAATTTGAACATGCAATCCGCATACAAATATTCCTTAATAATTACGAGTAAAATAACCTAGGTTCATAAATACTAAAAGATTTATCTTTTGAGAAATCTTGAAAGAATTTGATCACACAAGCACTTAGGAAAATCAATTTTACCCCAGGCTAAATAAATTTTTGGTAGGCATAAATCTTACCTCTAGAAGCCCAGAATACCTAAACAACTTAGAATTGAAGACCCTTGATTGCTAATTCCTGAATCAATTGATGACCTAATGATGAGGCTAAAGTTTTTAATTATTTAGGGAAGATAGGAGTGGCAACATAGAGATTATGCCAGGAGGAAATATAGAATTAGGGTTATCTCAAGATATATATGTATATACATAAGAGTAATGTAATTTGTACGGAATAATATTTCGGGGTTAGGATATGCTAAGTGTAAACTTGTAGATACATATAGGATTAACATAGCTAGGGTACAAAAGAAAAACCCTAGCTAGCGTACATATGTATTATTTAGGATTAGGCAAAGTGATTAGGGTATTATTTAGGATTAGGCAAAGTGATTAGGGTTGGGATATAATAATAATAATAATAATAATAATAATAATAATAATAATAATAATAATAATATTATGCGTGTAAGTGTAGCATACGAATATAATTGAGATTACTTGTAACAGCCCCGATTTTCATGCCATTTTAAACTTAAATATGCAAGATAAACTAACCACAAAAACATAAAGCATAGCACAGCGGAAGTCTACTATTAAAAATCGAGAAAACAGGGAGTGTTATGCCACGTTTACACCAATGTGAACGCACAGGCAAAAACCGACATCAACAAACTAATGAGTTCAACAGAAGAGGCACACATGCCCAAAACACGGTCTAAACTGTCCAGGGAGACTAATCTATCCATGTCTAACGCGCTCATTGTCTACTCGGGACCTGTAAAGCACATAAAGAAAGGGGACGACGCCCGGTCAGCGAATAATGCTAGTAACCCATCAATACGCGTTAAGTATCATACGTAGATAGTATTATACAAAATCATTTTTCGAAACAGAATACTGTATATATCAGTTCAAAGCCCAAGATAGAAGTCAACTGCAAAGACTCTAATTCACTCACAACAAGGACAAAGGGGAATCACATCCCAAAACACATCAAGACATGACAACGACAGCACAAGTACAACTCAAGGTGTATTCTACCATCACCCAGTAGAATACCACCCGACATACTCAACAGATAAGGATAGAGAAACACACATCGGCAACACATGCCATCGTGATATCACCCATCACGAGTTCAATAATCAATCTTTATGCCCGGTTCCAACCTTATGGCTACCCCCAACCTTATAGCTAGTTCCAACCATTACCTCCGGGACCCCTGTACATCCAAGTCCAACCTTATGCCTCCGGGAACCGTCGTTCCCCCACCAACAACCACCAACAATTTCCGCAAACACATAGTACACGAGGGTACCGTTCATTTCACGGCCTGAAGCCACCCAACACATGAGCCTATAGCCCAGTTCACAACTCCATAAACACGTCATGGCCACCACGAGGACCACTGCCGTACCTTGGTGACTATTGTTGTGACACCCCGTAATCCAAATTCAATCAAGGGATTAATTAAGTAATTAATCCTAATCCAATTGATAATTTAATTCCTTAAATTCCTGAAAATTCAATAGTCAAGGACTAGTAATTGACTAGTCAACCCAAAGTCAAAAGTTGTACCTTAAGCTTTGTGAGTTGTTCCCTTGTTCCCTTACACATTTCATTTTAGTAAGGGCAAATAAGACATTTCCTTGGTAATAGTCTTTCAAGCTAACCTAGGAAGACACATTTCATTTCTTCAAACACTCTCCAAGAGAAAAATCATAAACTCTCTCTCTTCTCTCTAAAAGCTAGTTAGCTTTCTTTCCAAGCCACACCTAGGGCTACCAAGATCTTTCAAGCTTACTTTCAAGATTCTACCTTTCATACTTTTGAGCATCTAGGAGGGTAAGATCTAAGCTCCTCTTGTGTTTTTAGTGTTTTCTAAGGTATCTTTTTATAAAGGTGAAATCTTTATGTTGTTTTGGTGTGTTCTTAAAGTGGGTGTGGAAAGGGAACCTTGTTTGGGAGCCTTGTGGAGTGTTGTAAGTGAAGGATAAGTCAACAAGAGGTAACCCATGCTCTACAAAATCTATTTTTCTTACCTATTTGATGATTCTTAGATTCTACATGTGATTTTGCTATGAAATGTGAGTGTATGCATTGTCTTGTGAAAATGCATATCTAGAGCTTGTGTTTAGGGTTCTTGTATGTCATTGCTTGGCTATTCCTTTGATTCAAGTCATTTTGTTGTATTTGGTGAGATTTGGCATATTTTGGACTTGAATTTGAGTTTGGTGTTGAAAATCCCTGAAGGGATTATTTTGGTGTACAGGTATGTACCCGCGGGCGGAACGGAGGGCAGTGGCCTACCCGCCGCCCCACTCACGGGGTAAAAGGTGGCTTGTGGGTGTGTACCCGCGGGCGGAACCACGGGTGGGGGTCCACCCGTGGGTCCACCCGCGGGGAACCATGTTGGTGTTGTTCGGGGATTTGTTCCTCGTGATTCTTTTGACTCGGTATATGGTCTTTTGACTTCCCGATGTTCTTTTGTGGAACTATTTGAGTGTCTTCTTGATGTTTCGTATGTCTAGAACTATATGGTAGGAATCCATGTAGGTTTTGGTATCTTGAGTCTTGCTAAGTGTTCAACATTGTGATTCGTTGAACCGTGATGAGTCTTGTGTGTTCTTCGGAACTATGTTTGGTTTACCCGTTTGATAAGCATGCTAGTTCGGTGTTTAAATGCTAGCATGTGTGTTGTTTGTACCTTCTTATTGTTGATGATGACTTGTGTTAATCATCGTTGTTGTAGGAATGTGATCCATTCCTTGGTTGAGTATGGTTTCATATCTTCGTTGTGATCCGTTGATTGATTCCTATGATGGTGTTGTGTGTGTGGCTGTACCTGGATTGCACGATTAATGGTATGGGACATTAGTCACCAAGGTACGGTAGTGGTCCTCGTGGTGGCCATGACGCGATTATGGAGTTTGTGACCTGAGTGATGGGTTCACGTATTTCTTGGGTGGCATGTGTTGCCGTGTGTGTGATCGGTACCCTCGTGTACTATGAAATTGGTGGTCTTGTTGGTGGTCATTGGTGGGGGACGACGGTCCCAGGAGGGAAAAGGTTGGACTTGGTTGTACAGGGGTCCTGGAGGTAATGGTTGGAACTAGACATAAGGTTGGGGGTAGCCATAAGGTTGGAACCGGGCATAAGGAAGGTATATCAATCCATGATGGGTAATGTCACGAAGGCTTGTGTAGCCGTTGTTGTGTATTTCTCTATTTTGTGACGTGTGATGTCACAAAGGCAATGTGTTGCCATTGGTTGTGTCTTTATTCTCTTGTGTTATGCATGTCGGGTGTTAGTCTACTACGTGATGGTAGATTATACCTTGAGTTGTCCTTGTGTGTCGTTATTACTTCTTGGTGTCTTGGGATGTGTTCCCTTATCTTTATTGTGAGTGTATAGAGTCTTGTGTTTGACTTCCATCTTGGCTTTGAAATTGATATATACTATATCCCGTTTCGCAAATGATTTTGTATACATATAAACTATCTACATATGATATTTCACATGTATTGGTGGGTTACCAACATTATTCGCTGACCGGGCGTCGTCCCATATCTTATGTGTTTCTTTCAGGTGATGTGTAGACGAGAGGGCAGTCTAGAAGCTATTAGCTTAGATCCCTTTGTTTTGAGATGTTGTGGCCTGTGCGCCAATGTTAGACATTAGTACTCTTGTTTCTGTATGGATTAGATTGTGGATTATGCAGATGTTTCGCCTGTGCATTCACCTTTGGGTGGACGTGGCATAGTACCCTTTATTTTCTATTTATATAATCCATGTTTAGTCTTCCGCTGTGTATGATGTTATGACTAGTTATCTGCATGTCTAAGGTTTAATTTAGCATGGAAATTAGGGGGTGTTACAGTTGGTATCAGAGCCTAGGTTTGAGTCTTGGTGGTTAATGTCTAGACTTCTAAGTGGTTAAGTGTGGTTTGAGACCTTAAGGCGACCATAAGAATCTAAGTGCTTAAGCTTAGGATTTCTTAGGATGCGCGGTGAGTTGAGTGTTGTTTATAGTTGCTTGCTTGTTTGTTGTCTTGTTGGTAATCATGTTGTTGTAGAAGCTTGCGATGCCTCCTCGTCCTCGTGCGCGTACGCCGGAGACCCCGACGAATGAGCAGCTTACCCAGAACCTCCAGCAGTTGACGCAGACGATGCAAACCCTCAGTGAAGCCTTGTTGCATAACAACCATCCCGTGCCACCTCCTCAGCTTACCGGGCATAGGGACATGGAGCGTCTCGTGTTAGGACACAGGCCACCGACCTTTACGGGTGAGGAAGACCCGGTTATCTTGGAAGAGTGGGTGAGGACGTTTTGACAAGATCTTCTCGGTTGTCGGTTGTCCGGAAGAGTGAAGGGTAGAGCTTGTAATGTTCTACTTCTGTCTTGAGGCCTATTTATGGTGGATGCACGAGGGCCCAGCTTGCCTTGAGGAGCCCGAGTTTGGTTGGACCGCTCTAAATGATCGGATGCGCGAGAGGTTTTATCCGGCACATGTTAGGGCTGCAATGTACGAGGAATTCCTCCATCTCCAGCAAGGATCTCTATCAGTGGTTGAGTACCATAAGAGGTTCCTAGAGCTTGCGCGTTTCGCCCGGATGCTTGTGCCTACGGAGCTCGCCAAGGTCGAGAAGTTCGTAGCCGGATTGAACTACGAGGCACGAAAGACTTTAACCGTGAGTAGGCCGAGTTCTTTGAAGGAAGCATACCTGAGTGCCGCGGATCTGTACCGTGTTCAGCAGTTGCAGCGAGGATCTTATGAGATTGCAAGGAAAAGAACCGAGAGTGGAGGCTCTTCCAGCTTCAAGAAGCCTAAGCCGAGTTTTCAAGCTAAGAATGCGTCATCTCCAACCCAAGGACCCAATCGAGCGGAGCATGGGAATCAAGTCAAGACGTTTGCTTGTCGTAGATGTGGGAAGGTGCATGCCGGTCAGGACTGTCATGGTCAAGCGTTCCGGTGTTTTCGTTGCGGAGATAGGGGTCACAAGGTCGCCGAGTGCCCTCAGCAAGCCAACCAAAGGGCGTTGCCACCACCCCCAGGAGCCGGAGGAGCAGCAGGAAGTAGTTCGAACCGTGGAGCAGCTGGGGCTAGGCCGTCGGGAAGGTGGAGCAGCTGGGGCTAGGCCGTCGGGAAGAGTTTTCGTTATGGGGCGATCGTAGGCAGAGACCGAGGGCTTGGTGGAGGAAGAGCTAGCAGGTAACCTTTTTCTAGCCTACCCTTGTCTTTAGTACGCGTCTTGTTCTTTGTGCCGTCGTTTGTTGCCTTGTTTTCCTTGATTGTCTGTTGGAGTTCGGGAAGAGTTTTCGTTATGGGGCGATCGCAGGCAGAGACCGAGGGCTTGGTGGAGGAAGAGCTCGTTATGGGGCGATCGCAGGCAGAGACCGAGGGCTTGGTGGAGGAAGAGCTAGCAGGTACCTTTTTCTAGCCTACCCTTGTCTTTAGTACGCGTAGCCTACCCTTGTCTTTAGTACGCGTCTTGTTCTTTGTGCCGTCGTTTGTTGCCTTGTCTGTTGGAGTTGTGCCGTCGTTTGTTGCCTTGTTTTCCTTGATTGTCTGTTGGAGTCGTTTCATTATCCTTGTTATGTTTTCCTCTTTGGTGAATGATTCTTTGGACCTAAGTGTAAGCCCTTCTTGATACACATGTACAAAGTGTAACCTTTCCTTCTTGTGAGTTACTTAAAACTCTCCAACTTTTTATTTGTAAGCCTTGAGTTTCAACCCTAGTTGTATCACTTACCAACCCAACCCTTGAACCACTTGAACTAATTATGTTTCTTGAAACTTATCCAATTTTAATTCTATCTAACCTATAAAATCTCACTTTACCCAAAATCCCCAAATTTGATCATCTTCTTTTCCCAATTTTTTCCCAAATCCCAAAACCCTTATTTCTTTCCCTTCCCCCTCTCCACCCGTGAGACCAGCCGAGAACACCCGTCGCCACCTGCCGCCACCGCCGTCTGCCGGAACGCCGCTGTCGCTGTCCGGAGCACCGCCGCTGTGCCGACGCGGCGAGAGAGAGAGAGAGAGAGAGAGAGAGCAGCGCGGGGGAGAAGAAGAAGGAAGAAGAGGAAAGCCTTGGGTCCTTTTTGTTGAGCTTTGGGTCATCTTCAATCATGCCTAGGAGGTCAAGTTTGGCAAGAAAAGCGGAATGGGTGGATACCCATTATCTCGTTTTAGAAGGAAAAACTTTTGACCCCGAATCCTTTTCTAGTTCCTTGTTGGATATGCTTAGATTCCAAGGGTTGCTTGATGGGTTTCTCGTCATAAGGGCCGAGACATACCCAAGTTTGGTTAAGGAATTTTATCGTCACATGGTTGTGACAAAGGATGGTGGTAAGCTTGAAATCACCTCGAAGGTGAGAGGCGTGAGAATAGTTTTGTCTGAAAAGAGGCTAGCTCAGCTTTTGAGTCTATCTGCTTAGGGTGTTGCTCAGTACAGTGGCAAATCTTGGATTAGTACGGATACCATGGGGTACCGGGACTATTTGAGTTACTTGTTGGGTCGCACGAGTGGTTTCACTCAAGCCTCAAGATCAGAGAAGAAGTGGTTGTCTGCCGAACAAAGGATCTTGGTGGTGTTGGTGTCAGATTGTTTGTTGCCCAATAACAACAAAAGTCGGTTGTTGGGAAAACTGGAGTGCACCTTTGTTTTTTGTCCGAAGAACATGGTAAAGTTTAATCTGCCTGCCCTGATGTTGCAACATATGGTTTTCTGTCGACCGGAAGCCTTAGAGGGCCGCTTCACGAACTGCCAAACGCCTTCACCTTTTCCAGAATCTTTCTTCCCCAAATCAGTTGTGTTGAAATCATCTTCTCCCCTTCCCTTCTGCGTAGACTTTTGCCTCAACTCCAAGAAAAACCCATCTTCCTCAACTCACCATAGTTCTTCCTAAAAGATCAAGAGTGCATCTTACAAGCTATCCTAAGCACAAGAAAAATTTTAGTGGAGTCATCTACCTCTCCCCAACAAGTTCAAGACAAGAAATTGGATAGCAATGGCAAAGGGAAAGAAGCAAGTGGAAGAAACTAACCATGAAGGTTCCAACTATTCGGTCGTTGGAGGTAAAACCTATTTTCCTGAGCACTTTTCTGAAGGTTTTAATCGGATGTTAGAAAGTCGAGGATTATTGAGGAAATTTTTAAAGATCCAGGAGGAAATTTATCCGGATTTAGTTATTGAATTCTATGAGAATCTGTCTACCAAGCACAAGAAGGGAGTTACAAATGTTACTTCTAATGTGAGAGGTACTAAGATAGAATTGACGCCACAGAAGTTGGCTAGTTGGTTTGATTTGTCGTTGAGTGGGGTAGATACATATGATCGGGATGATTGGATTTCCCATGATAGGGTGACATATCTTGAGTACTTGAGGTACATGACTGGTAGTAGGGAGGAATTCCCTAAGGAATATAGACCTGAGAAATCCACCTTGAATGGTGAGAAAAAGTTGCTAGTTTTGTTGATAGAGGAATGTTTGTTCACATGTAGGAACAACTCTAATGAGATTGGTAGTTGGACATGCACTATTGCATTCTTTATGAGGTTTGGACATGAGATAAATTTGCCAGCTTTAATCTTCAAACACATGTCCTATTCCAAGTCAAGAAACTAGAAGCATTTGCCTTATGGCATGATGTTGAGTTGGATCTTTATTAAAATGAACCTACCTGAAAGAGGGGAAAGAGTTCAAAGGACCACTAGAACGGCTTTGACTGCCACCAATCTGAGATATTACGAGTTGTATCAGACTGTTGATAATGAGTACCTCACTCTGGCACAGATTGCTAAGAAACCTATGGATGAAAAGATAGCACTTGTGGTCAGTTTGAATGTACCCAAAAGAAGTGGGCATGTGACAACCCAAAATTTAATTTTATAAATTCGGTTTTAAGAAATTTCAAAATAGCCATTTTTCACTCTATAAAAATTTTTGCGATGAAATCGGTGTTTGAATAAATTATTTTGAGCCACTTTTAAGTAAATTCAACACCGAGATTTATTTTAAATCTAAAATCCTAGATTTTCGGGTACAGTGCGTACCAAGTTTTTGACCCAAAAGTCAATCTGAGTGAAACCAGAAGAAATCTGAGAAGCCTAAATCAAGTGTTTATCTAATAATCATTTTTGGGAAATTCATGTTAACCCTAAACTATTTTAAATCTTGAATCCTAGCCCTTAGTCCATGATACAAGGTGAACCCTAAAATTGTATCTTTACAATTTTACCCCCAAACCCTAAGTATAAGAGTTAGCTTTTTCCCTTGTGCACTATTCATTTCTCCAAATCAGCAGCACAATATTTTCCATCTCACTCGTGAAGCTCTCTCCCTCTCCATCATCTTCTTCATTTTAAGGCGTCTTCTAGCAAAGTCTAGGTTCAAACTTGGGTAAGTTTCTCACTTCTCCCTCCCTTTTCTATTTCTCTATTAGCTTGTCTTTGAGATAGATTATCTAAGCTTAGATGTGTTTTTGGGTATTGTGTTGGTTTTTGCTTGAGAAATGGAGATGGTAAAGAAGAAGACCTAGCTTGAGGTTGGAGATGGAAGGATTCTTGAGGTTAAAGCTTGAGGTATAACCCATGGATTCCCAAATCTAGTATTTTACCCTAAGTTATGTGATTTAGTTGTTCAAGTGTGTATATATATGTATTTTGGGTGTTTAGAATGATGAAATGTAAGTTATTTGTTGTTGATATGCTGTGTGATTTTGTGGGGTTTGAGTATCTGATCTGTGTTGTTAAGAGAAGGAAAGTAGAGAGTAGCAGAAGCCCATTTCTGGGAGCTCACGGACCATAAGGACGGATCTAGACAAGATTTGTCACCATGGTCTGTGCTTGGGATTGATTCCTATGGCTAATAATTTTGTGTTAAGCTTTGATAAAATTATTTATGGTGAGAGTTGAACCCCTAATCCCTTATTTAATAATTTAACTTTCTTCCACTTAAGCAGCTTCAACTTTTGAGAAATTATCTTGGATTATATAAGATATCATTTGGGCTTGAAGGATTATTTATATTTAAAAGTATTTTTATAGAAAATCATAAATATGTTGAGAAGGGTTTAAACTACCAAAAGTTATGATTTGCCAAGAAAGCTCTATTCTAGAATTATATATGAGCATATATATTTTGGGAAATGTTATACTTGATTTTGGGAATATGTATATATGTAACTATGTATGAGATATATATTTGATCATAAAGATATTTGAAGCTTATTCTATCATTTCCCTAAAACTACTCAGTTAGTAACATCTTATATTTTGGGAAATACTATGTATCCCTAGAAAGGTTTAACCTAAGAACTTTTGATCTATAAAGTGTATAACACATGGACTCCCAAAGCATTTAAGACTCTGTGAAGTCTTTCTTTTGAGTAAAAATGAGTAGAAATGTTAGATATTTGAAGTGTTTGAGCTATTACATGATTTATTGTTGGTTTATGATGTGTTGTTGATGTTTTGGATGAGTTAGAAATGCCTGAGTTGTATTTGCAGATGAGAAGAAGACCTCTGGTGCACAGACAGTGTGCACCAGTAAGTCTAACGACTCTAGCCAACGGCTCACCAGGGAGACCGTTGGCTAGGACCGTGGCAGACCAGGCCTAGGGGACGACCCTAGAAGAGGGTCGTTTCCTAGAGCCGGGTTTTAGGCGGGCTGAGGGGCGGGCCTAGCTGAGCCCCGCCCCGAGCTCCGTTGAGAGGCTCCTGTGCAGTGGTCGGGCCCTTGTGGCTCAGCTACATGTCGTTTTGGACGGGGTTTCGCGGGCCCTTGCGACTCGGTACCTCGGGGCCGTCTTGACGCACGTTTTGACTTTGATTTCGTTGAATTTGGTTAAGTTTTGAGCTATTTGTGCTAGCTGTTAAAAAGGGGATTGTTGCAGAAGTTGATTACAGTGAATAACAAAGTGAGGCAACAGACTTAGATCATTCATATATTGAGTATGTTATCTTTTAGTTGATAAATAGAAAAGCATGAACACAATGTGTTAAACGTTGATAGAAAAGCATGCCTAAAGTGTATACTATGAATTACTAAGTTTATTGCCAAGTTATTATTACCATGAAATGTGCAAGTTTGCCTATATTGAAAGTTAATTTGCAGTAAATAAATCCCTTAAGTATTTTGAGTTCCAATAACATGTCAACTAATTGCTAAGTGTTTATTGAGAAGATTTGTTAAGTTGTGAGTTTCAAACATGATTTATGAAATTGTTGAGTTTCACAGTGAATGGAAGTTAGAAGCATGTTTTACAGTAAATGACATCTTTGAGCATTCCATGTTTTAAAAGTACATAAGTGGCCAATATGAGCCTAATTATTTTTTTTTAAAATCTCATATCCCCTTTGGAGAGTCATTATCTTTCCATTAAAGATCGAGTTGAGAAGTTATGTGCATCTTTGCATACGAAAAGTGTTGCATGATTTGAGTTGCATGAGTGATATATATATATATATATATATATATATATATATATATATATACACACACACACACACACACACACACACACACACACATACACACACACACACACACACACATATATATATATATATATATATAGTGAGGAAAACAGTATTTTTGGAGGGCCCGTTTGGATTATGTCCTTTCGGAGTAAAAGAGAAAGTAATGGACATTGCGATCCGATATCATGTAACGCGGCGTATTCCCATGTTACGAGGCTGGAAACTGCCCGCCAGGCTTGGAATCCTGGTCAGGGGGTGTGCACATTGATAGTTCGATACCTGATTCCACAGAGTATGAGTATTGGAACCACGAGATTGGTTCTGTGGGCAGGATGAGAGATTGGCCGGCTAAACGCCGTGCCCAATGGGTTCATTCACATTATGGTGAAGCCCGGCCTCGCCTACGAGTAAAGAGAAAGCGAGTCAAGAGACTCGAGAGAAAGAAAGCGAGTCAAAAGACTCGAGAGAAAGAAAGCGAGTTATTGAGACTCAAAGAAAGCGAGTCAAGAGACTCAAGAGAAAGAAACGAGTCATTGAGACTCAAAGAAAAGAAAGCAAAGCAAGTCATTTATGACAACAAGAAACCTCCAAAGAAAAAGTATTCTTTTTGAAAGAGTGTGTATGTATATCTATACTTGCTATAGCCCATCTTATGAGTTATATATCTTGCACTAGATTGCATGAGTAGTAGCATGAGATTGTTTATATATATCTTGCACTAGATTGCATGAGTAGTAGCATGAGATTGCTTATATATATCTTGCACTAAATTGCATGAGTAGTAACACGAGATCGCTTATATATATATATATATATATATATATATATATCTTGCACTAGATTGCATGAGTAGTAGCATGAGTTTGCTTATGAGTTATATATCTTGCACAAGATTGCATGAGTAATATATGATAGCATCAGTTTGCTTATGAGTTATATGTCTTGCACTAGATTGCATGATCAATAGTATGAGTTTGCTTATGAGATATGTCTTGCACGAGATTGCATGAGTAATATATGATAGCATGAGTTGCTTATGAGTCATATGCCTTGCACTAGATTGCATGATTAGTAGTATGAGATTGTTTATGAGTTATATGTCTTGCACGAGAATGCATGATAAGTATATGATAGCATAAGATTGCTTATTTGAAGTATATGAGAAAGCTTGAGATTATTGAATATTTGAGATGCTTTAGATTTTTTTTAAGATGAGATTATGATGAGTTGTTTATTGGATAAGTATGCCTATATGAGTACTAGGTTGCAAGCATCTAGAAGTTTATGCCAAAGTATGTTTAAGTGAATAAACTTGTTTGAGCTAAGAATGGGAAACTTTCCAAAGTATATATTGTATTACTTTACAAGGTTGAGTGGCGTTATACTTAGCTTCGTGCTAACGGGTTTTGTTTGCTACTTGTTGTTTGTTAACCCCTTTCAGGTGGGCTCAGTTCGTAGAAACGAGAGCACGAGTTAGACTAGTTTAGCTAGATATCTTGTAGCTTAAGCTCTCTTTTGTCTTATGGTTGTAGTAGA
Organism: Ipomoea nil; assembly: GCF_001879475.1. Lineage (NCBI taxonomy): Eukaryota > Viridiplantae > Streptophyta > Magnoliopsida > Solanales > Convolvulaceae > Ipomoea > Ipomoea nil. Next base: position 376,739 of record NW_017617781.1, read on the forward strand.
CTATCCCTTTTGTTGGTGCTGGACACCGAGGTTTCATTCCCCTAGTTTATCGGTTGTTTGTTTGACTTAAATGTTTTAGTTTTTACCCTTAGCCTGTGCAATCACCGTGGAAGGTGATTGTGGCAGTGAGACTCCTTTAAGTTGTTAATTAAGTTTATTCCGCTGCTTAGTTTATCTTTGAAGGTTTAGTTTGTTAATCAAGGTTAAGAAAAAGGGGGTGTTACAGGGCAAGTGTGGGAATTGAAGCCGGACGCATAGCTGAAGCAAGTGGCTAAGGGAATGTCGTGGGAACAGATCAAGAGATGAGAGTTGAGGATGAGGGAGCACCTATTGTAGCACCTCAGGCGGGGTCACAAGGAGATTATATGGGTGGACCTAGAGGGCATTCCTATGAGGACATATACGAGATGATCAACACAAGGTTTAATAACTTGAGCACTCAAATCAACTACGGCTTTGCCAATTTTGATCAAAGAGCGACAGTAATGGAGGAAAGGATAGGGATCGAGAATCTTTAGAGGTGGACCCCGTACGGTTGGGATCCCAGCTACATGCCACCAGGAGGTTCCTCGGGAGGCTTTGATCAAGGTAATCAGTTAAGCTTTAAAGTTCAGTTAGTAGTTAAGTTTGCGTAGCTAATCGTGTTTAAGGTCTTAGTTAAAGTAACTGAGAACTCAGAGATTCCTAATCCTCCAAAGTGTTCCACACGAAATCCTTAAGCCAAATCTCGATACTCTTAGTATCCTTTTGAAAGTTTTCATACCAAGTGAACCATTCGTTTATCCTAAGTTTCAGGGTGAAACTTCTTTTAAGGAGGGTAGAATGTGACAACCCAAATTTTAATTTTATAAATTCCATTTTAAAGAGAATCAAAATAGCCATTTTTCACTCCATAAAAATTTTTGCAATAGAATCGGTGTTGAATAAATTATTTTGAGCTACTTTTAAATAAATTCAACACCAAGACTTGATTTAATTACAAAATCCTAAATTTTCGGGTACTTCGCCTACCAAGTTTTGAAAAGAGAAACTTATCTGAGTGAAACCGGGAGAAATCTGAGAAGCCTAAATTAAGTGTTTATCTAGAAAATATTTTTGGGAAAATTCCATTTCAACCCCACACTATTTTAAATATCAACTCTAGCCTTGGTTCATGAAGCATGGTGGACCACAAGCCATCCAAACTTTGTCTGATGCAAACTTTTAGCCAAACTTTACCCCTTTTCCCCCTACCAATCATGAGGGATCATCCTAGGGTTTTGAACCCATATAAAAAAAATAGTAAACTCTTTCATCCTCTCCTGATTTCATTCTTGGCTTCCCAACCTTGAGCTCTGCAAACAAAGAAGAATCACAGTAAGGTTTCCAACATCCATTTCCATCCATTCATCTTCTCCTTTCTAATCTTATTCCTTCTAGCTTCTTTCTCTGAGAACTTGGTAGTAAGTTGTTGTATGGTTTGTTTGAGTTGTTTAGGAGGTGAAGGAGGGTGTAGCTAGCTAGGGAAGAAGGTGGAATCCCAGCTCAAGAGAAGAAGTCTACAAAGGTATAACCCATGGACTCCCAAAGCTATTTTCTTAGTCTCTGTGAAGTTTTTGTGTGGTAGAAATGAGTAGAAATGGTATATTATTGAAGTGTTAGAGCTATTAAGTGATTTATTGTTGATCTATGATGTGTTGTTGAGGTTTTGGAAGTGTTTGGTTGTCTGGAATAATTTTCTATAAGTGAAAGAACACATCTGGTGCACAAGGCAGTGTGCACCAGAATGTGCACGGGCCTAGCCAACGACCCTAGAAGGGGGCCGTTGGCCAGCCCCGTGAACGGCCGGCTCCAGGGATCGGCCTTTGGAGAGGGTCGTTGCCCTGGGCCGTGGTGAAGCGGAGCCAAGAGGCGGGACAGGTCAAGTCCCGCCGAGTGCTCCGCCAAGCTCCAGTTGTGCAGTGGTCGGGCCCTTGTGGCTCAGCTACGTGTCATTTCCGACCGTGAATCGCGGGTCCTTGTGGCTCGGAATCTCGGGGTCATCATGACGCACGTTTAGACTTTGATTTCACCGAATTTGGAGTAGAAATGAGCTTTTTGTGCTAGAATTTGTGAAGATTGTTATTACAGAAGTTGTCTGATTAATTTTACAGTGAATAGAAATTTAGAAGCTTCAGACTTAGATTATCTAAATGAAGAGCATGACTTTATTTTATTGTTAAAATTGAGAAGCATGAACCCTATTTGTTAAGTTTTGCTAGAAAAGCATGCCTAAAATGTCTAATATGACTTGTTGAGTTGTCTGCCATGTTTTAGAGCTTTTGAAGTATACAGAGCATGCTTTTCCTTGAATACTAGTATACAGAGAATAAGTATAAGTTGAGTATTTTGAGTTCCAAGTGCATGTTAAATACTTGCAAGGTGTTTGTTGAGAAAATTTGCTAAGTTATGGTTTACGAGCATGATTTAAGAAATTATGGAGAAATCACAGTGAATTGGAGTTGAAGTATGTTTTACACTAAATTGCATTTTTGAGCACATCATGTTTTAAAGTGCATAAGTGGCCAACGTGAGCCTAAGTATTGTTTTCCAACAACTCATAACTACTTTAGAAAGTCATTATCTTGTTGTATTGAGAAATTGTTGAGAAGTTATGTGCATATTTGCATAAGTGTTGCATGATTTGAACTGCATGAGTTATATCCATATGTATCTAGTGTGAGTAAACCGTGGTTTTGGATGACCCATTGGGACTATGTCCTTTCGGAAGAAAAGAGAAAGAAACGGATATTGCGATCTGATATCATGTAACGCGGCGTATTCCCACGTTACGAGGTTGGAAACTGCCCGCCAGGCTTGGAATCTTAGTCAGGGGGTGTGCACACTGATAGTTCGATACCTGATTCCACAGAGTTTGATATATAGAATCAAGAGAGTGGTTCTGTGGGCGAGATGAGTATTAGGCCGGCTAGACGTCGAGCCCGGATAGGTCCATTCACGCTACGGTGAAGTTCCTACCTCGCCCACGAGTAAAGAAAGCGAGTCATTGCGACTCTAAGAAAGTGAGTCATTGAGACTCTAAGAAAATAAGAGCAAAGGGAGTCTGTTTGACTCTAAGAAACCTCCATAGGAAAAGTATTCTTTTTACAAAAGAGTGTATATGTATATCTATCTATACTTATACTATAGCATCATATCGCATGATTATATGTCTTGCACGAGATTGCATGATTAGTAGTTGATAGCATGAGATTGCTTATGAGTTATATGATTGCACGAGATTGCATGATAGTGATTGATAGCGCGAGGTTGCGTATGAGTTATTTGCCTTGCATGATGAGTATTTGATAGCATGAGATCGCTTAATGGGTTATATGAAAAAGCATGAGATTGTTGAATACTCAAGAAAGCTTTAGATTTGTTGTAAGTTTGTTGAGACTGTGAAGAGTTGATTGTTGTATAAGTATGCCTATATGTTAATTAGGTTGCAAGCATCTAGAAGTTAATGTCAAAGTATGGTTTAAGTTATTAAGTTGTTTGATCTAAGAATGTGAAGCAAATGTTTTCCAAAAGTATATACTGTATTACTTTATAGGGTTGAGTGGCATTATACTTAGCTTCGTGCTAACGGGTTTGTTTGCTACTTGTTGTTTGATAACCCCTTTCAGGTGGGCCCAGTTCGTAAGAGAGAGCACGAGATAGACTAGAATAGCTTAGATAGCTTTTGTAGTCTAAACTCTTTAATGTTTTTGGGTTTGTAGTTGACTACCCTTGTTTTGATGGTGTTGAACACCGGGGACTCATCCCCTAGTTTATTGGATGTTAGTAAGACTTTTATGTTTAGTTTGTTTAACCTTAACTTGTGCAATCACCGTGAAGGGTGATTGTGGCGGTGACACCTCTTCTAAGATGTTTAGTAAGTTTATACCGCTGCTTTAGTTTATCTTTAAAAAGATTTAGTTTGTTAATCATGTTAAGAAAAGTGGGGTGTTACAGGTAACCTCCTCAGTTTCATTGCATAAAATTATCAGTTCTTATCATTAGAGTTTCTACCAAAAAAATTTATTTTGTGTCTCTTGCATGGCTTTCTAAACTCCCTTTCTTCTATAACCAACTATCAAAAGTATAAAGGTATTACCCAGGAAGAGAAAATCTCTAGAAAAATTATTAGACAATTGTTGGCTAAACCTGATATATTGTGTTGATTATTAGGAAGACCCGTAGTAGCCCATCTCCCGAAGAGTTGAGTGAACAAGAAGGGTTGAGTTATCTGATAACCTAAGGCGTTTATACAAAGTATGAGTTAAACTTACTTTGTTTCACTACAAGAAAAATGCACATAGACAACGGTTAAAAACCGTTGTCGTAGGGGTAAAACTTCTGTTGTTGAAGCCGGTGTTGTTGTAGGTCACGCGCATAGACAACGGTTTTTAACCGTTGTCTTTTCTAGAAACGACAACGGTTTTTCAACCGTTGTCTATTAAGTGTTGTTGAAACCGGTGTTGTTAAAAGTCACGCACATAGACAACGGTTTTAAACCGTTGTCTTTTCAAGAAACGACAACGGTTTTCTAACCGTTGTCTATTAAGTGTTGTTGAAACCGGTGTTGTTAAAAGTCACGCACATAGACAACGGTTAAAAACCGTTGTCTTTTCCTGAAACGACAACGGTTTTCGAACCGTTGTTTATTAAGTGTTGTTGAAACCGGTGTTGTTAAAAGTCACGCACATAGACAACGGTTAAAAACCGTTGTCTTTTCTTGAAACGACAACGGTTTTCGAACCGTTGTCTATTAAGTGTTGTTGAAACCGGTGTTGTTAAAAGTCACGCACATAGACAACGGTTAAAAACCGTTGTCTTTTCTTGAAACGACAACGGTTTTCGAACCGTTGTCTATTAAGTGTTGTTGAAACCGGTGTTGTTAAAAGTCACACACATAGACAACGGTTATAAACCGTTGTCTTTTCTATCAACGACAACGGTTTTTGACCCGTTGTCTATTCAATGTTGTTGAAACCAGTGTTGTTAAAAGTGATGCACATAGACAACGGTTTTTTAACTGTTGTCTATTGTGTGTTGTTGAAATTGCTGTTGTTAAAAGTCACGCCCATAAACTGTTGTCTTTCGTAGAAAAGACAACAGTTTCAAACTGTTCTCTATTGTAAAATAGACAACGATTTTTAACCGTTGTCTCAACGGTTTTTAACCTGCTTAAATTTTAATCATATACCAAAAAACAATTTATCCATTCACCATGGCCAAGTGTAGTTACATAATTTTGCACAAGCTAAGGTTCAACATAACAAGTGTAAATACTTCCATGACCAATTCTCATCGAATCAAATATCATCCAAGTCATAATAATACAAAAAACAATTCGACGAAGTCGTACTACAACAAACAATTCCACGAAGTCTAAAAGATCACAACGTTCTAATGATCAAATCATACCTACTGTATATAACTTATACAATATCGGCCCATTCAGAACGCACCAGATCAATAACCGCTTTGTCATATTCAACTTGTTGGAACTACATGTAAAAAGTGAGTAAATAAATTAGTAATTGCAATGAAATTCGAAATAAGTTAGGAGTAATTTTCAAGAACCACTATATGGTAATAGAGTTTTAGCAGTTCTAAAGGCAAGAGCTTTTGTATTTTCTCTAATCTCTCCACTTTAAACTTTGTGAATAAAAGGATCAAATTAAAAACTAAAAAGCATTCATTCAATAAACATCAACAATAAATGGAGTACTCAAAATTATACTGGCAACAAGAATCTCAAATGCATCATATTTCCACTTTGAAACATTGAAATCAAAATAATTTTAAACACGAATTAGAAATGGAATTATTACCAGTGCTTGAACAGAATCTTTATCATCAATGTCCGACATGTTCTCAATTAAAGTCTTCAGGTAAGCCATGACATAGAAACCGCATTGGTTACTATCCGGCTGACGAGGAGCCTACAAATGTTAAATAAGATTTGCATGTGCATTACAATTTAACATATACAAACACTTATATGTAATTAGTTACAAATATTAAATTACCTTGACAATTTCCCAAGCAGTTTTACTTCGTCCTTTCTTTCCATTCCCAGAGGCCGCATGAACCATTTTAATAGCCCTTCAAATATATTGTTGATTATTCATATTATGTAATAATCATACTGATATAAATCGAAAGAAATAACAAAAAAAAAACTTACATTTCTACAACATGTTTCCAATCATCATCGCGAATGCGATGACTAAGAGGGTCCCACAAATAAACAATATCCTTACTGACGTTGATAACTGTCAGAATCCAATGGAAACTATACAGAAACACAAAATTATATTACATCAATAGAAAATAATATGCAATGGAAATTATAATTGTAACCATTCTTACCCTACATTACATGGCACCAAAAGTGATGCACTACTTGGATTGTCAATCAGTCTGTCTGCTAAAGCTCGTGCCCTACTTTCCAACTGTTTGTCTAGGAAATTTTTTCTGTTCTTGTCGTTGGCACATGACCTACATGACATGGCTGCATAAATCTGAATTTTTCAAGCTTGTTCTCTTCCATCATCTTTTTATACAAATACCTAACATTGGAATGGAAACTGAATTAGAATAACAAAGCATAGAAGTGATAAGTATATATAATTGACTCGAAATATATATTAAATCATACCATATGTACACAGCAATACATGTGTACGATATTGGCATCAATTGACAAAACGGAGTTACATCTTCGTCGTGCACATATAGAGTACATTCTTCCCCGAAGACATTTTCATCTAGCACTATTTTTAAACTCTCTCCATTCCCAAGTGCACGCTTGTAATAACAGTATAGTAGCCATTATGACTTAGGCATACTTGAGGAGTTCAACTCAAGCTTTTTGACTTCCTTGCTCGGTTTCTTCTTACATTGTTTCTAATTTGCAAAATATACACATATTAGCTAAATAAATAAATATACTAACAAAGGCATGTGAATTTTATGCATACACAAATTAACATCTCCTACAGTTTATATGAAAAATGCAAAACATTTGAAAATTGAGAGGATGAAGCAAATCTGCAAAACATTTGACAGAGGCACCAATACGTAGACAGTAATTTTTGCCTAAGAAACTAAGTAAAATGTAAACTTCAGTAAAGAGTGAATATTTACCTCCAAGACATCTTCTTTGTCAATAAACTGCAGCTCATCATCATCATCTTCGAAATCCAATTTTTGTTTCATAAAACCAATTTCTTCTTCACTCAGCTTCATCGCACCCTTTGCATCCTTTGCAGTACAACTCCCTTTTTCTTCAATCGGAGATGATTTAAAGGCAACATTTTGAAGGACCAAATTTTCTAACTTTGCAACTCTGTCTTCTACTGTTGCTTGTCGTCTTAGAAGGACATTTTTCTCATGGTTAGGAAGCATCCCTTTACCCAATCTGAAATATGTTGAGGGATTGACATGTCCACCTATAGCCCTCACCCGACCTCCATTCTCCTTAGATTCAAGAGCCTGTGTCAGGATGTCCTCATTTGGTCCTTGAAGTTGCAACAAACCATCTTGCTTTTGCTGAATATATTCATCCTGTAATTCATGACAAATGACCATGATAACCACAATCTTTCGAAATACATAAAGAGGATAGTACCAGTAAATTAAAGGTTTTGCTTACAATCTTTGTAAATTTTTTCTTCAAAACATCTCCTTCTATTTCTCCTTGCTTACTAGTTCTCCCTTTCTTCCAAAGTATAGCTCTATTCACTTCGTCATCATCACACAATTCTGTTGACTACAGCCAAGAAGATTTATCAATGTCAAACTAAGGGTTAAAAAGAGTTTAAGTTATTAGTGAAAGTGAATAGAGATAAATACTTACAATTTCACTAGCAAGACGCGCATATCCTTTACGAGCAAGCCTATGTGGATAAAGGTTTTGCTTTCTTCGTACCTTTTGCTGCTCGCTTAGTTTCTAAGACAAACATGATCAAAACTTGACATTATATTTCTGCCATAGCACCATACATTATATTTCTAAGACAAAGATGATGCTTCATGCTTGAAAGGTGAAAACAGACATGATAAAAACAGAAATGAGGAAAAGGGGGAACACTTCATCTTTTTTGATTTCTTAACTGAACTCATTAATTGGTAATATTACACTAAATCTTAATTGTTATACGGTTGGGAACAACCTGAATACATAAATGCTAGACTAAGAAGAATCCTACCTGTTTTAATACGTATTTTGAAACAATAAGTTGTTACAAAAAAGCTAATTAATCAAACACTTATATTAGTTATTTAACCAAATCAAATAAGTCAAAATAAATTAAAAAGCTACCTATTTTACCAAACATGATCAACTCTGAATTGAATTAAATTCTTTAATTTACCTAATCAAAAGAGACTTTCAAGTGAATGTTTACAGGAATTATGTACACTCTATAAAAGGGCATATTTGTTACTTAAAATTGAGGGCACTACTGATCGGTTTTATTAATTTTGATAAAATAAAATATACAAATATATTCAAATTACAATTATAGTATTTTACCACAAAGTATAAACTTCTCAACTTTATATATATATTCTAATTGAATATGCCTCATAAGCAGCATTTACCATATCTATAGGGTTTTCATCAACAAGCTTATGCTCTTCTCCCCTAATTAGACCGCCATCATCTATTGAGTTGTTTAACGTAGCCTTCTCCCCGTGCCATATCCATGACACATACGTTCCATCCATTCCATTACGGTACAAGTGTGCCCTTATAGTATCAAGAGGTTGCTTCCTTAGGTTGCCACATATTGCACATGGGCATGATATTGAATTAGGATCAACGGCATTTTTTTTAGCAAATTGTAAAAAAGATTCTACTCCAACCTCATATTCATAACATAATCTATCTTTTGACATCCATTCTTTGTCCATTGTTTATTTATACACCAATGCTACAAAACAGTCAAGTGACAAGAAAAATAAATTCATATCGCTTAAAAATAATCAAGTAACAACACAAATAAGTATGTATACCAATTTGCCCTAGTTTGGGTAAGACTTTCCATGTTGAGTGCTAATCTTTTGAATATTGAGACTTTGAGACAAGTATGTATGCCAATTGGAAAGTTCCTTAACTCAGATTATGGGACTCTGAATTTCACAAGGCCAAGATATGCTTAGAGTTAAGGTAGAGATTGACTTGTTAAAAAGTATCAATCATAACCTTAATGTGGCAGTTACCTCAGAACAAATTAAGCAATATAATTTTGTAAAAAACTAAGATTTCCTAGTGCCAATATCACATAGAATAGTTTGATCACCTCAACCTCAATAATAAACATGCCATGACAAACTCTAACCATTAAAAAAGATAACTGACCTATTGGAGCACTGGGTAACTGTCCGTCCTTCAAGGGAAGCAGCAACAACCTGCCAATTACTCTCACCAAAAACTTCCACAGCAGCTCTCACTTTATTATCCTCCTCCTCAGTCTTCCTAGTTCAACCATCTGCAAAATGTTAAAAACTAATTACATCAATTTCTATTACTCAAACAGTCAACAGAAGGATCAAATACTACAAGCTTCCTCAATTATGTACAAGGATGAGTGTTGAAGTTGACAAGTCCTGGCAAGAAAATCTACCATATCCAATGACTACCATGAAGCAAAAAATTAAAAACAAATAAAAATTAATTACATGAGAAGGAAGAGGTGCTCTGCAGATAAGGACTTTGTTCTGCACTCCCACTGCTTTTATGTGGCTATATCTCAACAGATTTAAGGTTGTGATCAACAGATTTAAGGTTTGCTTTCTCAAACTGCAACTTGTTTTCCTCCTACTCTATTCCCATCTTTTATATCAACCATGTCCAATCCAATCAATGAACTAACAGATATTACATGTCTATGAAGAGTGTACTAGTAACAAAGGGCTTGAAACATCAGGTCAAATATTCAGATTCAGGCGAGTGATACTGGATTTCATATTGCAAGTTTTGAGTAAAACAATTGTCCAGATCGGGATATCTTAGAACCTGAACAAGAAGCTGACTTGCTTACAAAAACATGAAAAACAGCATGGTTTCTATCAAAGTTTGAACACAGAGCATAGGACCAAAAGTGGAATTGGATCACGTTTTTGGGCTGAAAGAAAAAGAAACAGGACAAATGGTGCTATGAATATGATTCCCTATCAGTGTAACTATGACAAAAAGAAAGCTTGATTGGATACAAATCCATAGCCAATCATATCATCAGGGCTGAAAGAAAAAGAAACATAGAGAATCATACAAACAAAAAAAAGAATACAAAGAAAACAGACAACCATGGATGGTCCTCTTTTGCATGAATTCAAAAGACAAGCTTCATTTTTCCTCAGGAAAAAGTTCAAGACTGCAAGATTGGCCTTAACAGATGTTACCCCTACAGAGATGTAAGCTTAAAAAGATCCATTACAAATTACAAAATCTGCTTCATAAAGGCCTCTATTTCATCAACAATCACTTAATGTGGTGCATGATGATCCATTCTCTATCTTATACTCCGTATTATTATAGTAAAATAATATACCATCACTCCTTTCAACACAACACCATCACCCTTTGGCACTCAAAGTTCTGCATTTGGTGAGATTTTTAACTTATTTTCTATGTGCATGACAGATTAAGATTTTATTTTCTCAAAGCTAAAGCTCCCTGAATTGGTTGTCCCCATATACTCTTATTAACATTTACATACATAATAACATTTACTCCAGCTTTTGGAACCTCTTCTTTTTCAGGTCAACCCCGGGGATCTAGAGTGGCTCCTTACCAGCCGACACCTGAGGCAGATAGTGGTACACAGACTGCTGGGAAACTAGAGTCAATTTCAGCAATGCCAGTATATAAAGACAAAAGTCATGAGGAACTTAGGTTTGAGGATTACCAGGCAGGAGACAAAGTTACTATTTTACCTAGAAAGGTTAAAATGACTACTTCTGCATTTGTGGCCTCATCAACTTCCCCATTTGGTCAGTCATCTGCCAATCCATTTTCTAGCTCAAACAACAAACCCAACATTTGGTTCTAGCTTAAGTTTCAATACTCAATCATCACCATTATTCCAGCCAACTACACCTTCGTTTGGACAGACTACTTTTGGTCAACCAAGGTCCAAATGGCATTCCAAAATTTTGCACAACAAAACAAATACTGTACGGCATTCCAAAATATCCAAAATTTTGCACACATTGATACAATCAGACCTAGCTTGGATAAATTTGACAGATTATTACATTAAAATAGAAAAGCTAACCTTAAAAGCTAAACCTCATGGCGGCGGCAGCTGGACCGACGGCGACACAGGATGGCGGCGGCGATGGCGGAAGAGGTTGGGCTTTGGCGACGGCGTCGAAGCTTGGACGGTCGGCGGTCGGCGACACAAGATGGCGGCGGCGAGGGCAGTACGCGGTCGGCGGAGAGCACCCACTGCGGAGCAGTTACCGGAGACTGGCGAAGAGTGAAGGAGGTTAGCGGAGAGTGAATGAGGAAATTTTGAACTAGCCCTATTTTTGCGCTATTTTGTCTTAGAGGGAAGACAAAAATTTCCCAATTTTGTCTTAGAGGGAAATTTTAATTTGTATTAGCTTAAAGGGAAATTTCGTAATAAAATATTAATTTAATTACTCGAGTCGCTACATTCGGTCAATTAAAATTGAATCGGGTATATAGGTACAGAACACGAGATTCATAGATTTCTATAATGTAGATTCATAATTTCTAATTTAAATACAGTTGTATAGATTAATAATTTATATACAGTAAATTCATAATTTCTATACTACAGATTCATAATTTCTGTATTGTTGATTCACAATTTCTAAAATGTATATTTATAAACACTTGGAAATATAAACATCGCAAATTATAAACACAGCGTTCTGTAATTGTGAATATAGATCAGAGTTATTCAATCATTATGAATATGCATTTCAATTCAAAAATTATGAATATATAGTTTGGTAATTATGACATAGAGCTAATTAAGATCGCGGCGGCAAAAGAAATGGGATATAGCAAACTGTACGGCATCAATCAACTACTCTTTCATATCCATTCTCAACGTGTCTCAGGCATGCCGGGGGGGGGGGGGGGGGGGGTCGATTACCAACAGTTTCAACCTTGTTAGTCATGCGCTAGCCGAAACGGTCGATTACCAACATATAGCTAACCTTAGCTTGTTAGTCATGCGCTAGCCGTAAGGGTCAATTACCAACATATAGCTAACCTTGTTAGTCATGCGCTAGCCGGAATAGTCGATTACCAACCCCGGCCCCTATCATATATATACCGCCCTAAACCCCTACACATCATACCGCACAATTATGAACACCACTCCATATTGTTTTTTATACTTGATAATATATTATTATTATTATTTTGAATTCATAGATTGGTCTTTATTGTAATATAATTGAAAATAAAACTTTAATGAATTTAATTACTTTTAATTTTTGGTGAATAATTTTATATTTAAATATGAACGAAAATAGAACTATTTTGGTAATATACTAGATGTTGCGCTTGAGTACATAAGTGTTGTTGTGGCTTGGTGGGTTTAGCTTAGTTTATTATGTTAGAGGTCTTAGGTTCTATTTTTCCTGGGGGGAACTTTTTAACTATTTTCTAAAATTGTTGTCTTGGTTTTCACAAACAACACAGAAGCAACCCAGTTATATACCAGATGTTGCACCTTTAGACACAAGAGGTTGTGTTGCGTAGTTGGTAAAATCGTGTACTTATTAAGCATGAGGTCATAGGTTCAACTCTTCTAGTTAATGTTTGTGTTTTTATTTTATATACCTGTTAAATAATGTTGCGCAACGACAACGGTTGTTTAAAACCGTTGTCTTTATAGTGTTGTGTATTCAAATACACTTAAAGACAACATACCAAAGACAACGGTTAAATAAAACTGTTGTCTTAAACAAATAAAGAACATGCAAAGACAACGGTTTTATAAAACCGTTGTCGTTTTAGTGTTGTGTATTCGATTACGTTTAATGACAACACACCAACGACAACGGTTAAATAAAACCGTTGTCTTTTTAAAAAAAAAAAAGAGCGCACAAAGACAACGGTTTTAAACAACCGTTGTCTTTCTAGTGTTGTGTATTCCAGTGCGCTTAAAGACAACACACCAACGACAACAGTTAAAAAAACCGTTGTCTTATTTTAAAAAAAACGCACATAGACAACGGTTTTTAAAAACCATTGTCGTTGTGGTGTTGTCTTTTCACAAAATGCACAAAGACAACACACTTATAACAACGGTTAAGTAAAAACTGTTGTCTTTGACAAAAGTGTTGAATCAAAGACAACGGTTTTGGACCAAACTGTTGTCTTTTATACAAAAGACAACACTTTTCTTAAAAACTGTTGTCTTTCTAGTGTTGTCTATGTGCATTTTTCTTGTAGTGTTTGATAATTATATTGGGGCTAAAGTGTCCTTCCGCACCCTAAACCAATAGCGATTGTTCATGCCGCACTCTGAACTTTCATAAGTGCTGATTTGATCCACAAACCAATTAGTTTTTGTCGCCCGGCCTTTTTTGCAGGTCTCCAAGTTTGGCTAATGACATGGTGCCGGTATTTACTGATGTGGCGTTATTAATTTTAATTAAAAATTAAAATATATGAGAGAGAATTTTTTTTTTTAACAAAACAAAAAATGCTCAGGGTTTCTCCGGCGATGAGGAAAAAGAAGTCTTGACTTGTTTTCTTAAGCCAACGATGAAGAAAAGGACGGAGATGACCGGAAGCTTCGTCGGAAAGGATCGTCGGTTCCGATCGCTGCCATCGCTCCACTGCTGCCCTCGTTCAAGCCATGGCTGCCGGCGAGAGTGGAGACCAAAGGCCTCCGCTGCACGCCTTCGCCGGGGCTCCTATAGTCGAGAGAGTGATATAGAGAAAACAGATCAGCTGGAGAAGAACAGAGAGAAAGAGAAATAGGGGGTGGAGGTGGTGGTGGCCGGAGAAGGGGAGAAAGGGGAGGCGGTGAGGAGGTTTAGCAGGGAGGAAGTGGGGAGATCGGAGTTCGAAGATGCTTTAGGGATTTCCGAGCCTCTTCGTACAAATGTTTCACGAAGTTGTCCAGGTTGTTGAAGGAATCTCCACCGTCCTTGATAGCATCCATCGTCGCCGTTCTACCCCGCAGTGCATAATCCCTCACCTCCGCTCCTTTCTCTTTCACGGCTTTGCTGAGTAAACCAGCCAACTCGTCCGAGTCGGCAACAACCTTCTCACCATCACTCGCTCTTACCGCAACTTTACAGGAGGTTACCGCCACTTTATGCACAGAGGTAATATAATAATGCAAAAAATCATCACATAATGATCGGTGAAATCCTATGGATGTGGGTTCTTGGAGAAGGTGGATGTCGGTGATATGATCATGAAATGATGAAAGCAGAAACCAAAACACAAAAAAAAAAAATAGTAATAATAAATAAATAATGTCATTGAAATAGTGAGTTTTGAAATAAACAAAACCAAACATTAGGCACTATAAAATTAAGAATGCAACAGAGGTTTTGCATGGTCGACTCCTGCTGGGGGAGTGAGGAGAAAGTTGGGGCTAGGAAATTGTTTGCAGCAAAGGAGAAAGTGGATTTGGAGGAAGTTACGAATAAGGTTTCACTGGAGAAGGCTCCTCAGAGGTTTTGTCTCCTGGATCCATGAAACAGAGGTCAATATCTGCTGGGAAGAAAAATGTTGGGGTGGAGGAGAGAGATCCATCGCCGGCCGGGAAAGTGAAGAGGTCAACTTCACCCGTGCCTGTGTGTGTAGGAAGAAAAATCATAGGCCGCATGCATAGGAGTTGCTGCATTATCGTCGGAGCTGCCGGCGAAGACGCGGAATTTCTGGGAATGGGAGAAGCAGTTGACTATGTTGATGGAAATAAAATGAAAAAAATCCATGTCAGCAAATTATGACCTGCAACTTATTGGTAACCTGTAAAAAGTTCTAGATGGAAAAAAATAATTAGTTTGTGGATCAAATCAGCACTTATAAAAGATTAGGGTGCGGCATGAATAATCGCTATTGGTTCATGGTGTGAAATGACACTTTAGCCTTATATTGGTGGAAGGTTATAGGAATTTTAATGAAAAATGATGTTTACTTTAAAAATGATTTTGGCTTTCAATATAACGTGTGGGAACATCGTGCAAGAATGCAAGAAGTGGATCAGCAAGGATTGGGAATTGAAAATTAGCCACGTCTCGAGAGAGATGAACAATGTGGCTAACTGCCTTGCCAATGTTGCACTGCATAAAAATTGTGAATGGATCGAGTTTATGAATCGTCCGATGAAGATTATGGGATAACTTGAGGTTGATAAAGCGAAGATGGCGCTCAATACGGGTGCTAGGAGAGCTGGGCACTAGCCTAGTTGGGTTCTCCCTTCCCCATTTCCCCAAAAAAAAAAAATAGAATTAGTAATTTATCCGCATTTTGTAAGGTTTAAAAGATCTTAGAATATACTAACATAGAGTATAAAGAAGAGTTCTAAAAATTGTACTAAATAATGGAATAATAAGAATTATATAAAAAAAAAAATTGGTATCAAATAGGTGATTATACAGAGTTATATATAGGAATAAGGGTTAAATAGGTCATCGAACTGCACACAATAATGCAATTAAGTCATTGAATCTAAAAATGCTACAATTGGATCCCTAAACTAACCAATTTCATACAATTTGTTCTATTTGTAGAATTTTCAAGTTTCTAACAGGTTACCCCTAATTTAAAATATTTTTTTAAAAATAATTATTTAAAATTAAAAAAAAAAAAATCGTCTCTGGCCATGGAGACGAAGATAACTTCTTCGTCTCTGACCTGAGAAGAAGAAACCTTTTTCGTCTCCATGGCCGGAGACGAAGAAACTTTCTTTGTCTCTGGCCAGAGATGATCTGTTTTTAAAAAAAAATAATAATAATATTTTTTAAAAAATATTTTAAATTAGGGGTGACTTGCTAGAAACATGAAAAACCTACAAATTAGACTAATTGCATGAAATTGATTAGTTTAGGAATCCAATTGTAACTTTTTTAAGTTTAGTGGCCTAGTTGCATTATTGTGTGTCTTTCGATTGCTTATTTGACCCTTATTCCTTAAATACATAATGTGGAAAATAAAACAGGAAAAAATCTATATAAATGTAAACAAACAATAAATAACTTAAATAGATTAGATAAAAAGATAGAAGAACTTGAAAAACAAGAAATAGTAAAAAATATAACATAAAAATGGGGAAATACATTTAAAAAATTAGAATGGCTAGTAGGAATAAATTTGAACTTGAAAAATTTTAAAAGCATTTGATAGAATAATAAACACAGATTCCTTGCCAAAGGCATTGTGGCTAAGCGACATAATTATGACCTCTCAAATGAGAGGTTTCAAGTTGTAAAATAGAGTCAATAGTATTTTTTTTTTTTTTTTTAAACACAGATTCCTTAGTAAAATTTAAAAAAAAAAAAAAAAAAAAAAAAAAAAAAAAAAAAAAAAGTCTCATAAAACTATTAAAACAATACATGATAAATTTTACGGTGTCCATCATGAAGAAATAACTCAACGGCATTGTGGTCATCCATCCTTAACCAAAGGTCAAGGGTTCGATCCTTGGTTTTGGGAATGGAGCAGGCTTAAATCTCCAGGTCAACTGTCCCACCCAAAAGAAGTGCCTACAATTCAGCAAGGAAATTAATCACTGTGTCGGACGGAACCTGAGTATACCAAAAAAAAAACCCAACAAATAAAAAATATGAAATGGTAATTAAAAATTTAGAAACCTTATATAAAGGTTTAACATATGTATTTACTTAATTTACAATTTTCAAAAATCTCATATATTCCCACAAATTGAGCCTACAATACCCAAATTACCCAAATAGGAGCAGCAATGCAGAATCAATTTTGAGAAAGAAAAGGGCAAACTTCATACGGTGCTGAAAAAGAAGTCACATCGGGAGAAATTGTTCCATCTATTACTGCATGTTAAAAAGTGAAAAAAAAGTTAATTTACAATTTGTGAAATCACAAAGTGTCTCAAATTGTAAAGTAAATCCTTTAAACCTTGTATTTGTAAAATCAACACTTTATGAGCCCAGCGGATTAGAAGGTATTCTCCAAGTGCGACATCAATCCATTGGGTCCAAATTATTTTGTTATCTTGCAATTATAAACTAACAAAATGCATGGAAATCAAAATACAACAAAGCACTTCCTGGACACATCACACATATCCTCTGAGTTACCCATTAAAAACTACATGCAATGTGACAGCACGTTTTCACAAAATCAATATACAAACTGTAAAAATTAGGACCCTTAAGTATCAACAATGTTACAGGGTGACAAGGGGCTTATTGTGTACTACAAGATCTTTAGTCTTTGCAAGAACTCTCTATGTTGTTGTCAGGTGACAGAGGAATGGCATCTTATTCACTCTCTTCATCACTATCCACAAAGTTCAAATGATTTATATTCTTTTCGAGGGGTGGAAGTCCATCGTCAGACTCATTAGAAGAATTTTCATCATCATTATGAGATTCAGCATTCTCTCCTGAAAGAGAAAAAAATAAAGGATTCATGTAATATGCTCTTACATTTGAGAGGGATCACGCACTCTAGCCACCTCTTTAGTTCATTCGGAGTTACTCTACTAAAAGACTTAACAAGAATTACTATCCATGTGAAAGAATACTGGACCATTACCTTCTGGTTGTGTAAGAGTTTGTGGAACCTGTGAGCTTTGCCTGGAGAGCCATTCATTTTGAGTTGAAATAATATCTGCACTGGTCTTACATTCAGAGTATGCCTTCAAAAGTTCTCTGCAATTATCAAATTTGACTACTGTCTTTAAAATGATTCATATGATTGTCTCTTAAAATTGAGACTAGTCCTCCTTTTACTTTGAGGGGGTACCTGTTGGGGGCTGATTGGCTGAAAAAAAAATTAAAACAGAGAAATAGCAGTGACAAGTCTTAAACTAACACTTTTGTATCTTTTCCTCTAGGTGGAGTTCAGCAAAATATGGCAAAACAAGCACACCAGGTATGTAGAGGAAAGATTGATCATACATGTGGTAAGATGGAAAACTAGAAATTTTCTCAGCCTGCTTTATCCTAACTGTTTAATTGCCTCATTATTAATTAAACGAAAAAGGTGGACAACTATACTACTGTCTGCTACATCCAAAGAGGTAGAAAAAGTTTTATACGAACAAAGCCCTGAAACAAAGCATAATGCACCTGTTGAGGGATAAGAAAGCATGACCCCATTTGAACTTGTTCAGCAATAAATGTGCACTTTCCTCTTCACCACTGCAACACACATTAACAAAAATCAAGAAATGATCATGAAATGCTCCAGGAGATAACCTAAAGCTTTAGCCAAACCTTTAACTCATATAGGTTAGGACAAAGAAATCAGCAACCAGGAAGCATGGCATTAAATGCAAAAACTGTAGAATATCAGGCATAAAATCCAATTTGGAGAGCTTTATTTTTAACTGTTAAGAGTCACACATTGATAAAATAATAATAAGAGAGAATATATGGGTTTATAAGCTCATGGGTTAGACTAGCTAATTGGTTGGATTCAATCTTTTAGTGTGGTTTGACCTAGGCGCATTATAGCCCAATTGAGTGACTCTGGTCCAATCTTAGATTATAAAATGGTATCAGAACCTGTTCGGTCCACTTTGGATTCACCTGGCCTAATTGTCCATGGGTTAAGAGTCCACATGTCTTTATAAGGCCATGGGTTAGACTAGCTAATTGGTTGGATTCAATCTTTTAGTATAGTCTGGCCCATGTGCATTATAGCCCAATTCAGTGACCATGACCCAATCTTAGATTATAAGATAAACTAAGTACAAAACTTGCCCGATAGAATATGGTGCTTACAAATTGTCCACCATATAATTTACTAATATTCCCTTGTCATAGTTTTATTGGCAACAAAATGAAAGTGCATTAGCTAAATATAGAGCATATTCTTCAAAAGAGTGATCCAACACGGTTGATTATATCTTGTATAAAGCAGCAGAGAAATTGAATAGAATTTTCACAATAACTAAACAAGGGAAATGTATATGCATACCAGATAATTAAACCAGCAGCTAAGGCCTCAACACAAGATAGTTGACAAGGTCGACCATAATTTACTGGATTTGCTGCTACCAACCATGGCACTGCAATTCTCATAGGGATCATTAAGTTAATAAACTTGTGAAGGACATGTAAAACTGAATCCTAGTTACATTTTACATAATAATATTTACAACTCCAAAAATGGGAAACTTGCACTTTGAGAAAGTAATTGGAAAGCAAATAGACAAGAAACAACACAAAAAGGTATACTGAAATCAGTTATGATTTAACTCATTTAAGAGAGGAAGCATATTAATCTAAGTTCATACAAAGACGAGGAGCAGCACAACGTAGCTTCGCAAAAGGTACATCATCCAAGCGTGCCCATGAACAATCCACAACAGCTAATCCCTTCCGTTCAATTAATGCATGATCTTCTCTGGAGATGCAATGTGATCCAGCAGGACTGGTAACATAACACCAACAACAATTGAATCAATCCAATCAAACAGAAAATAATGTTATAACAGTAAAAGGAAAACAAGCACCCTAACCACATGGATACACCGATAAATTGACTTTAAAGATGTATAACATGTGCAATTTGGAGTTGGGATTGAAGGGAAACCGGAGGGAAAAAAAAAAGTAAATCAACAGATATAGCAGGGGGCCGGGGACATCACAATCAATTACAGCAAATATGGCTTGCAGACTGAGAGGCAAATACCAGCATTCAACTATGCAATGTGTGCCATGAATGTGCTTTGCTTTAAATACAGGACCAGAAAGTGTTGTGTTACATCTAAACTATTTTTCTTCAGAAAAAGACATACAAATTTTCCATCTCAAAAATCCCGCCATGTCTATAAGCAATCATTTATAAAATGTGAGATATGTTAGAGGACTATTCAAGTCAGGAAGCTAACATTCAATTACTACCTTAAAGCAATGCCACCAAAACCACTGTTAACACGCAATTCCTGCAAAAAGATAAATAAAAAGAAAGGTACACCTTAATCTATGAATGTTTATGAGATGTAAGTTTAGGCATAATACTCAGACTAAATATAATTACGGTGATCAACACTAGACAGTTCCAGGGAAATTTTTTGCATTTCTTGAAATGTAAGTCTTTGAAATATTTAACATCAATGTAACAAAATATAGAAAGATACTTGCTTTCAACAAACCAAATCTTGCAAGCTTGCGTCCAGTGCATCTCTTTGAATCACATTGACCAAAATCCTAAACCAATAAATACACCAAATTAAATCAAGAATCAAATGTATGCATGCAATATATTCTTATATATCTAATAAGTAGTAGTTCAGGTAGTTGTTTGTCAAGTGAAACTTAAAAAATAATTTTCAACCAGCTCAATTGGGAATGATTCCCATTTTGTTGCTAAAAGAAATTATGCATGAATTTAAGTACCTGAAAAATGAGCTAATGTTGCTCTTACTCACGGAAACATCAACTGGAAACATAGTGTTGAATATTTGGTACGAAATGTTCAAACTTTCTAAGGGCAGAAAGACTAGTAATGTGACAGTAATAATCCAAGATACAACTACCATGCAGCCCACAGATGATATTACAATGTGAACCAGTCAGGTAATAGGCTGAAATCAAGACAGCCTATAAACTTAATGGTTAAACTGCACAGATGAATCGATATTGGCATAAAACAGGCTCATTGGAATTCAGTTTAAAAGAACAATGCATATGGACTCAAAAAACACTTTATAAGAATACCACGTTTCCCTAAATACAGCATAGGTAGCAATGTAGCATACCCACACAGCAAGCTGAACACTAGGGCGTTCTTTATCCTCCTCTTCACCTGTCATCAAGTATAAAACGTGATTACTTTTCTGTGGGGGCATTCACTCAAACATCTTGCATACACGTATAATTGGTTAAGTTCTGACATACCTGAATCAACGGGTAGTGACTCCTCATTACTAGGACAAAAAAAAAAAAAAAAAAAAACAGCACATGTTAAGACCATTTTCCAGGAGTCAATTCCTATTAAATCCATGAATATAGCACTTAGAATTAATGAAACCTGCGAGGTTGGCGAATTTAGGTACCTGAGCGGATAAAGAGGTTGATGGCTGCGGCTGGTTTGGCCGCGATGGTTCTTGAATCGCCTCTGCTTATTGTTACCCATCTGCTCGCAACACAGATGATTAGTGTGTATAATTTCAGAGCTCGGGGTTTTACCCAAGGTTTCTTCGTGTGAATGTGTGATGAGGAGGGTTTGAGAACGAAAACAAATGTTTCGAATAGTTAAGGCCGGGTTTTGGGGGGTGTGCTTTTATTAACTTTTAAACATTTTAAATACTTATAAGGGAAAATGACACTTTTTCCCCTGAGTTATATACTTATAGCATTTTTCCCCCCTCAATTATTCAAGTGGTTGTTTTTCTCTCTAAAATGTTAAATTGACATATTTACCTTTAAAATAAATATTTCATTTATTTTTCTTCTCCAACAAATTATGACCATAATTTGGTTCAAACCAAATAAACACTATAGCAACCAAACCGAAATATTCCAATTACAATTTAGAATCGAAACTCGATATTTAGAGTTTATTAAAATCCCGGAACGGACGGTTCATGTTCCGAACTAAAAAAATAAAATACATTTATTGTTGAATTTAGACTATTTTTAAAATAAAAATAAAATTTTAAAATAAAAACGGTTCAAAATCGCGAATCGGGTCCGGACCGCCAGTTCACGGTTCAGGATCCAATTTTTTTGATTCATAATTTTAATAAATTGAAATCCAAATATTGGGTTCTAGATCTGAATCATAACCGGAAACTTTTAATTCGATTGCTATAGTGTCCGATTCAGTTCGAACCGAATCGTAGTCATCCCTACGTATACGCAATAATTTGTTGGAGAAGTAAAATAAATAAAATGTTTATTTTAAGGGTATAAATGTCAATTTAATATATTAGGGGGGAAAACAACCACTTTTAGAATAATTGAAGGGGCTAATGTGCTTACCTAAATAATTGAGGGGGAAAAAGTGCTATAAGTATATAACTCAGGGGAAAAAAGTGTCATTTTCCCTACTTATAATTATATCTCTCAAAAAAATACTTAATAATTATTTCAAAAAAAAATATTTTTAATTTGAGTTAATTTCAGTTGAGGTGATTTGAATATTGTAATTTACTTAAAAATATCTTTTATTTAAATTTTTTGTTCGATTTAATCTCCTAACTACTAAAACGTTATTTTGTAAGGTCTTATTGTTAGTTGTCCGTCAAAATGAAGGGTAAAAATGTCATTTCCTTCCGTAGGTGCCTATGTATACCTTCCAACACTAAAATGGATAACTAAATTCCTAAATTTGTAGTTATAAGCATCGAAGACCTCCATTCCATAGCTTGAAGGCTTTCGTTTTTGTTTTTGTTTGTTTATCGGTTTGGTCATGAATCCTACTTGCTCCACTAATGTCTAACTCTGCATCATCAAGTTTCTAAAGCTATCATTGTGAAGTGAGTTCAAATCATTTATGTCATCGCGGCCAAATATTGAAGATTCGAAATTCATGGACAAACCAAAACCTTGGGAGAAGATATTGGGAGTGTTTCAAGCGAAATTGTGTGTAGTATAATTTTTTTTTAAATTTTTTTTGAATGGGAAGAACTCAGTAATTTGGTTCATATGAAAAATTTTAAAAATAATGAACAGGGGAAGAAAACTGATAGCGTAAATTGCTATATGTATTTCACGTATATAGTGATATGTACAGAAGTTGTATGAAAATATATGAAGATATGAGAAAATCTGGAAAAATTGGCTTTAAGTAGCCTCTTTTGTTGAATGTGTAGAGAGAGTAATATTACTTGTGTAAGTGTTGTTAGAGAGGCTTTGAGGAGAAGTCCAAATGGTCCCCTCTAATGAAGGGCTAGGACCCGAATCTAAACCGACCTAGGACCGTATATTGTATAGTAGATTATATACCGAGTATATTCCTTATCAAGTAGCCCCCAGTTCGTGCCTTGACGTCGAGCTAACAAGGAAGGGTTCGGGCTTAAAGATTCGAGTACATAGTCCATGACGAGCTCCTCGAGTCTGAGTTGAGCATAGGGGCGCGATTTACACTGGTGTCTCGTTAAAAACCTTAGACTAAGAAAATCCAATGGGAAAAAGCTTATGTAACACCCCCGATTTTACCAAAATTTAAAAACTTAAACAAGAGACATAAAGCTAAACATTAATCATTAAACAGCGGAAGCAACGTCTAAACACGGAGGTGCTATGCCACACCTATATCAAACATAGGTGCACAGGCAAACTACTAAACAAACCACAACAGCTAACGATTAAACTAACTAGGCTCACAGGCCATAAACAACTAGAAAAGCATAAGGAGCTACACTAGGCTACTACGGTCCACTAGCGCGCTCTCCAAAGCTACTCAAAACCTGTAAAGAGATAGGGATAACACCCGTCAGCGAAAGATGCTGGTAACCCACCAATACGCGTTAAGTGTGTGTGTGTGTGTGTTTGTGTGTGTGTGTGTGTGTATATATATATATATATATATATATATATATATATATATATATATATATATATATATATATACTAGTATTGTCCCGTGCGATGCACGGTTAAGTATTGAAGATTTGTTTGTAGTATTTTAATTAACCAAAATGAATTTATTTATTAGACACCCAATACATTAAAAGTATTTGATGTACAAAAAAAAAATTGTCTTTGTATATTATGTAAATAACAAAATATTACACATTATTAAACACTTCATGGCAAAATAACGTTAGTAGTTGACGTACTAACATTGTTCGAGTCACTACAAATTAGAATTCTCAATCCGTCTGGATTGCTCACTCTATAAGCGACAACGTATAATTGACTATGAACAAAATCGATTTCTTTAAAAGTAAGCTAAAGTGTGATAGTGTTAGCCCATGACAGTGGTATAAGTTTTTTATTTTGAATATTCCTAATTGTAGATGATCCATTGTTTGATGACACATGATATATGTTGCGAATTGATGAACTAATTAATATGCGTTCTACAAATGATGATATTAAAAAAAAAAAAATTAAAAACACACAGTACAAAAAAATAACATTACAAAAAAAAAAAAAAAAAAAAAAAAAAACTTTAAACCTAACCATGAGAAACTACATTCAATGGGGTAGACAGTGATGTGTGAAATACACCGTAAACATAATTTCGTGTTGTATTACAATCTGTCTATAATGGAATTTGTAAAAAAAAAAATTGGTTTGGATATTTTTTTAAATAAATTATTACTGAGATATACATACACGGGTAATGCATACTAACTTTCATCCTTCTATATAAATTATTATTAAGCTATACATACACGTGTACTGCATGCATACTACACTATCTAACAATCTTACAATTATGTTCTCAAAAAAAAAAAAAAAAAACAATCTTACAATTATATATATACACATACACACACACACATTAGAATTATCTAGAAGAGGAAGTGCTACCTAACTTTCTTAATCATCTTCCTCCCCCTCTACTGCTTGCTTTTACAGATAAGGTCGCATCTTCGGCGTTTCTCATTGCTCTCGACTTGATTAGCTTATGTATTTTAGATATATATATATATCTGTATTTTATCTAATCTCCCTGTTTATCTCATTGAGTGTAAACTCTAAAATTTGGTTTAATTTTGATATTCTTAGTGCTGAGTTTTCGAATACATTCATGTTTGATCCAGAAGCAGATCTGGAGATTTTACTGCAAAGTATCGTTGTTTCCACACTTCCAAGCAAGGATTTATATTTGTCTAATTATTGGCAAAAAGCATCGTAGGTTGATAAATTTATGATGATTGGCTAAGTTAATTAGATACTTTATAATAGGATGATACTGTTTTGCATCTGGAAAAACTTTATATGAGGATACCTATTAATTGTTGATAATATTTACTCGTCAGATGGAGTAAATCTTGGAGACACGGATAAATCGTAAGCCATTTCTTAAACCCTTTTCTTTGTTAAATTTTCTTTTTAAATGAATTATTATTTTCTTGTGTTCTCTCTGTTTGATTGATCCTGTTTTTTCAAAATTTTCCTGTGTTCTCTCTCTTTTCAAAATTTGTAGTAGTTTCAGTTTTTCTTGAAAACGGGCTCAGTACATTCTATTTTGTAGGCTCAACTAAACCCAAACCCAAAATCCGCCAGCCCAAAAGAAATTAACCCATTTGACCCCATATATAAATACATAGCACCAAACCCTTATCTCTGATTCCCGTCCTTTCGTCTTCTTCATTCTTTCTACACAATTGTTTTAGTGATTTTCACTAATTTGGTTACTTTTTTGTTCATTTGTGTTTAAAGGATCCAGTTTCGAAAGATGATAACTTTAGAAGTAACTGGCCAGGAATTCTCCATTGCACATGCTGGTGAAAGTATTTTAACGGCAAGTCACAGTCGACATTTTTTATCACCGAATCTGGTTTCTGAGTCGTTACCTCGGCTGTACACAACAAAAGTACAACACTGAAAAAACACCAATCTTCAAAAAGATAAGTATATTTCTCAATTTACTAAGTTTTTCTATTCAATCTATATGCTTGAAAATAATATGTCTTTTTTTGTACAGAGGCATATATATATATATATATATATATATATATATATATATATATATATATATATATATATATATATATCAGTTAGAGTTATTCGTGCATTATTTAAAAAATCAATACATTACAAAATCAGTTTTTGATATTTCCAATGTGTTCTTCGTTGCCATATTACATTTTCAATTTTATAATGTGTTAAATAAATTTTTAAACTCCACTTTGAAATCTGAAATATGAATGTACAGTTCACACCCACAAAATAATTAAGAAAATATAGATAAAGAATCAATACATATTCGTTTCTACAAAATACCTTGGTCCACAAAGGAATTGAAAGAGAGGCACAACTGTAGTTCTTTGAGCACACTTCACAATCTCTACATTACGTCTGCCTCTTTCCATGATTCTTCTCTTTTATTGATTCTTTTTTTTTTTTTTTTTTTCAGGCGTGACACGAATTGTTCTTCTACAGCTTCAGCTCTGAGCATCTTTTCGAATGATAACTCCGTGTGGTGGCTATCTTTCGAATTGTCCGGGCTTATTTATAGTATTATAGAAGCGATGTATATTTAATCTTGGTATTTACACTTGTAATTATGAAGTATACGAAGAGACAACTTGTTATATGCAAATATCCTCAATTATGTGTAATCAAAATAAATAAATGTTGTGGCTATGCGGATTCCCAATAATAATCAGTTCAGTTTTTTGCTTGGGCATGTGCTGGTTGGAATTGGCGGGAACTATGGCTGAAATTGGCGGGAACTATGGATTCTGCTTTATTATAATAGAAGATATATATATATATATATATATATATATATATATATATATATATATATATATATGTATATGTATATATATATATGATCAAAACCATTTGGAACTGAGGAATACAGTATATAGCATTTGAAAATCAAGAGGTGAGACAACAGTCAATCATAACACACCCTCAACAAGGATCAAGACCCACAACTCAATCAAATCAATAGAGACCACAATGACAAACGACAACCACAACTCTAGATGCAACCTACCATGCACAAGGTAGAGTTCATCATAGACATACACATAAGCAAGGAAATGCATCAATCACATAATGGCAAGACACACATTTCAAGAAGAAAGGATCACGGGGAACAAATCCCCGCAACCCCCACATATGTTCCCTGCAGGTGGGGCCACGAGTAGGCCCCCACCTGTGGGCCTGCCCGCGGGGTACACCCCACAACACCTTCGTTCCCCGCGGGTGGGGCGGCGGGTAGGCCACTGCCAGCCGTTCCGCCCGCGAGGTATATCTCCTGTACTCCAAGAATTCATTTCAGGAAAAATCATCAACAAAGCCAAGTTCAAGTCCAAAACACCCAAAACCTCACACACAACAAAGATATGACTTGAAGTCAAGAATATCTCAAAGAAAGGCATTCAAGAACCCTAAATACAAGCTCTAAACATGCATTATCACAAGATCATGCATCAAATCACTCACAACATCAAGAATCATCAAATAGAAGCCAAGAAATATCAATAGCAAGCATAAAATAGGTTTTGTAGAGCATCAGTTACCTTTGAAGACCAAAAACCACTTCCTTCTTACACTTCTATGTCTCACCTTGAAGCTCTTCCTTACCAAAGACTTCTCACCAAACCAAACCACAAGGAAAACACCAAAATAAGATAAGATACACTAGTACAAAACTGCACATACGCAACTATTGTAAAAGACATTAGGCAACCATTGTACAATGGTTGCCTATGAGAGGCTCGCAGAAAAACATTGACTTTACGCGATTGTGAAATGCGCATTGTTGGTAATACGCGACCATTCTTGACCAAGAATGGTCACGTATTGTTTTATTATTTTTTTATTCAAATGTAATACGCGACCATTCTTGACCAAGGATGGTCGCGTATTATTATTTTTTTTATTCAAATGTAATACGCGACCATTCTTGGATAGGAATGGTCGCCTATTGTTATTGTTTTAAAAAATAAAAAACATAATGAAATAGTTTTAATACTATATATTCATGTGCAATTCCCACACAACCATTATGAAGTTACTATAGTATTTGTAAAAACAATAAATTAAATTACAAATTTATAATTCTAAATTAAAAATTAGGTTCTTACACATCCATGCCAATTGCCTTAACAACATCATACATAGAGCAACTCTGTATAAGGTATCCACAGACTTTCAGACAAAGCGAACTCTTCCTCAATCAGCTTCACCTGCATACATGCACATGTAAGAGAATGAGCTATGGAAACTTTCCAAATCATATAAACCTCTCCTAATATTATCATATTATGTCTATGATTTAGCAGAGCCAGAGTGTATTGCGGATGAGAAATTAAATTAAATTAAAGAGCTAGAGAAAAAACGAGTTTTAGAAAACAAATTTATAGCATAATCTCACCACCCTCATCATCCTTGTGAATTAACCATGTCATTCCAAACAACAAACATCTGGAAGGCTTTTGTGGGCATATAGACCACATTAGAGGAAAAAAAAAAAAAAAAAAAAAAAAAAAAAAACCAACACTCTATGCAAGTGAATGAATTGAAGAGGACCAAAACTAAAAACACAAACCCACATTGAGCTTCAGAAGTGGAAGCTCCACACCCCACCAATAGTTTTTTGGCTTGGAGGATATCAGCACATCGATCATTATACATTAGGCTTGTTATCTGCAAAGTAGAAGCCTCTAGCTTCACTGTTAGAACCCAAAAAAATAAAACTCAGAATCAGCAAATTATCAAGATTATAAAACAAATTAAAAAAGAACTCCTCAAACCAAGAAAATAGAGACAAGTCCAGAGTATAAATTAGAGTAATGTGGAATGAGAGTAATTCACATGCAAGTTAATCTTCCTATGGTCATTAGCAAAGACCTTCACCAATTCACCCTGGAAAAGAAGAGTAATGAAGGCATGTTAATAACTTTCAAGAAGGCTTCACTTTTGAAAGTACTGCTCTTGTTTCTTTTCTTCTGGAAAAAGAAAAGTGGAAGGATACTTCACTAAAAGATGCAAACAATAATCTCATAAATTTAAATACACACCACATTTATCTTTTACAACAACAGCCAGAAGAACAGAAAAAAAAAGAATGAAAATTACCTTGCGCTTCCTATTATCCGGTGGCTGAACTTCAATGGCAAGATATGTATCAACATCATCAGCAGTAACAAGATACGTGGGTTGCTTTGCACCTGCCACCAATGTCATATGACTCCAAGTGTTCAAATATATTTATTTATGTGTGTGTGTGTGTACACGCATATGTGATTAGATGAAGAGAGAGAGATTTGTAAGAGTAATACCAAGAATATAGTTAAAAGATCCATCTTCCATATGCTGTACCCACTGTAAGCTCAAAAATGAGACAAGAAACATGAGAATGAATTCTGACAGATATCTGTAACAGCATGAAGCATTCTAAGGTAACAAAAATAAAACAGACATCAACAATCAAAAAGAAACAACAGAGCAGAATTCAAGCCCTGAGGTAAGCCACACCTCAAAATTGCAACTGGTTGTGCCATTAATAGAGTACCCAGAAGCCTTAAGTTCCTGTCCGGGAAATGCTTCACCTGAAATTTGAAGACCCTCAACTGCATGTAAAGGTTCATCATCTGCAACTTAGCATTGCCTCGAGATTAGTGCACATCAAGCAGCAAGATCCTAAATACACACAGTAACAATAAAACACAAAGAATTTTCACCTTCTGAGAAAGAGGATGCAGGTTCCTCCATAACAGGGGGTAAATATGGGGAGTGAGGGTTCAGATCCTCAAGGGGGTTTGTATAAGGAGAGCTTTTAGAGTGCCAACTGACTGAAGGCTCTCTACCATTTTGGTGTCTCTCCATATCATAATCATCCATCTCATTATTGCTGATATGATCCCTAAATTTTACTTGTTTATTTGGTATTTCTTCACTTCTTGATTTGGAAAGAGAATCATCCTGGCTTACTGCATGCTGAGCAGATAAATCTTGTGATATGGTATTCCTACAAAACAACATATATTCAGCATAAATTAATCAAACTTGAGGAGCGGAATCATGAAAGAGAAAATCAATCATATATTGAAAACCTGCATATCATATTATCATGCAGGCCATCGAGGAAGTAAAGACGAGAAAAAGGAATCAGGTATATCCTCTATTTAGTTTAGTATAAGCTTAGAGGTGCAGAACAAGATAAGATAAATTAAGGGTTCTAAACAAACCAGAATGCCAAACAAATGATGAGACAACTACAAAAGAAAAGAAGAGAGAGAGAGAGAGAGAGAGAGAAGAAGAAGAAGAAAAAAAAAAAAAAAAAAAAGACAGCCACAGCAAGAAAACATTTAACGTCCTACTTCAATCCACTAAATATTTACATGACTGCACAACATTTTCTTTAAATAGGTTTGACAACAACCATACTAATAATATTCAGTACCGAGTTTGACCTTTCCAACCACATTTCACAATCTTATTATGGTGATAAGAAGTAAGGAACTGCAAAATCTATAAAACTAACTTCCTCTGGAAACAAGATCAAGTTGAAAATCAGCTCATTGTCAAGCAGAAACTCCAGTTTGTCTGGACTGAAATCACGACACAATCTTATCTTCTCCTGACACCAATCTATTTATGTGAACTATGGGGAAAAAATAGACTAAGGCAATAGACTTTAAGCTAAAGCTGATCAAATTCCATGGTTACTTCTAGCAAGGAACAATCTAACATAAATGCATTCTCCATTATATATATATATATATATATATATATATATATATATATATATATATATATATATATATATATAATCGCACTCAGGTGCGAATGCTTCGCCCAGGCGCGAAATAGGAATGGATTCTGTCCGTCCACGTGTCCAGATCTAATGGATGAGAAACACTGATTTTTTTTAAAAACGCGGTGGCATTTTCATAAATAATTGAACATCGAAGTGCAAGTAAAATGTATTACAAGTGCATGTAAAATGTATTATCAGTGCAAGTAAAAATTTACACTGAGCATCAATACTTAGTTGCACCTATAGTTCTAAGTAGTTGCACACATAGTTATAAGTAGTTGCACCTAGGTGTATGAATGTTTGCGAGTGGTTTTCAGGGGTATTACTACCCGCTGAACTCAGATCAATGAATGTTAACAAGGCAAAATTACATGCACTTATAGGTGAAAGTAGGTGCACCTATAGTTATAAGTAGTTGCACCAATATTTATAAATAGTTGCACATATATTTATAAGCACACCCAGGTGCATGAATGTTTGCGGAAAGTGAATACTAACAAGGCAAAATTACATGCACTTATAGGTGAAAGTAGGTGCACTTGTAAGTGATTTTACTTGCACTTCGATGTTCAATTATTTACGAAAATGCCACCGTATTTTTTTTTTTAAGTTATTAGATCTGGACACGTGTCGCGCGCTGATTCGTTTGCATTTCCCTCCTGAGCACTTATTCGCACCTGAGTGCATCCCTATATATATATATATATATATATATATCAATATCTCTTATGTTATCATATTACAAGAAGAAAATATAAAAAGAAGTTATCACTACACGTAAACAATGATTCACCATCATTTCCAGTAAAAGATATTTAAGTCCTTCATCCATGAAAGCCAGAATGGCAAAGTATTATTGTCACTCATGGCAACAGAGAAAATTCAATTGCAAACAGAACCCACCACCAAAAGCAGATGGTTTGAATTGTAATTCAGTTCACAGTAGCAGTCTCCATTTGAACAGGCTCACCTGCTTGCAAGAGGTGAATATCTCCCCAACTCATCACCCGTCACATTTTTTGTTAAATCACCAGTACTATCAACCTGGGGATGTCCCAACGAATCCTAATCTCTACTTGTCTGTGGGTCTGAAAGAATAGGTGCCTTTTCATTAGTGTATCCTTGTTGTGGTACCAGTTCAAGTCCATCTCTTATCTGGCCAGGGATAGACAAATCTGTTTAGTATATCTACATCTAAACATGAATCTAAAGAATTTTGACATAAGCGTATGTCAAATATACCGCACTAAAATCAGAAGGTGACTGAGCAAAATTCGAGGAGTTAACATCAGAGGGCCAAGGGGTCATTTGGTACTGAGACTCCTTCAGCTTTGCCTATGAATCCAACAACTAAAAATTAGATACCGTCTACAAGAACCGGTGCATTAGAAATAAGTAATATCCCTAATTGGAGTTGATGACATACCTCAGTAACTAAAAGCTTCTCCTGTAGATGTCTAAAAAGAATCTGCAGCAACATTTTGTTTATATAAGGGGGAAAAGGTTATTAGTGGAAAATCAAATGCCACAAACATTGACCAAAAAGATCTTCAAGCTAGTACATGTAAACAAAATCCATCCTATCACTGACTGAAATTTGATACCATCCTATTTCAAATTTTCAATCATAGTTCAAAAGATAGGTGGTTCATGTGGACCACGAACCCCCTCCCCCTATCATGCTACTCATCAACATAGCATGTACATTGTTAAATGTAGAAAGGTAGACTGACGCAGTGTGTATTTCATATCTTGCTGTACAGGAAAGCCCTATATATATACACAAGCTAACTAAGTGCTAACCACAGAATTTGAAAAGAAGAAACACTAGGATAGGAGAGAAACTCTAAACTATCTCTAACTACCCCTTATTTCTCTAACATACATCATGCCTTCACAACAAAAATATGATGCCAGCAAAGGAATGGGAAGTCAAGATAGCAGAATTCTTTCTTCCTTAGCTCCCTCCTCTGCTAAGAAAGAGTTTTACAATCAAGATGTTACATCTTTCAAATTTAAAACTCAGCAGTTTCAAATTTAAAACTCTAACCTTATATAGAGTAAATTATGCATGGAGCTTAAAAACTCCATGAGATATTGTAAGCCAAATTACACAAACCCTAAAATATGTTAGACAAATTACAGAAAATCAAGTGGTTAAAATTTGAGAAAAACTTTCTAATTAAGATATTCATTTTATTATAATTACAAAAATATGCTAGTGCCTTTAAAAAAAAATAAAGGATAAAATTATTCGACCTCAAATCTTTGGTAAGGGGTGGGGGGTGTGCATGGAGAATTAAAGTTTACAGGACATGAAAATACCTGCAATAAATATGTAAGTTTTATATTCTCTTCAATTATGTCTTGTCTATAAGAATTGCTTTAGATGCAGCATCTACCAAATCCGGTTGCTGCTGATCAAAGGCCTATACCGAGAATTTGTAGCAAATAATCGTTGTCAGTTTAAATTAAAACAAATATAAACAGACATAGGGCGTATCCGATAAAAAGATTTGAGATATATGGAGTAGTACTTAACAAAAGAACTAGAGACATTCATCATACCATGCGCATATAAGCAATGCGCTTTTCCAGAACATATTTCTCATTGCTTATTTGTTCTTCCTGCCCAAAATAAATAAATAATTTATGTCAAAGCAATAGTTAAAATAATCATGGTGAACATTAGAAGCATAGAGTCCTTACTTTGATTGAATATTCTTCAAAGATGTTTCCTCAATTGGGAAATCTCTTGTTCATGAGCCTGGATCTTCAAAACAATATCCTATAAAGATATATTGAAAAATGAGCCAGGTAAGAGGATTATAAACATTTGGACCATAAACAAGAGATACCTGCTTTGTGGCGTCGGCGGGGGTGGCGGCTATGGCGGTGCGTCGCGGTGGGGGCGTGCGACGGTGGATGGTGCTGTTCATGTGGCGGTCCGTCGCAGTGAGTGTCGTCGCCGCAGGCCAACGGTGTGGTGGCGGTGGGTGGCCGGTCGATCGGAGCAGAGCTGAGGATGATTTCGATCGGAGCAGAGCTGAAGGTGTTGAAGGGTGCCGAGAGTAGTGTTAGAGGATTCCGATCTGATGTGTAGATCTAGTGTTAATATATTTTTTTATTATTTTTTTATTTTTTTAGATTTAATATTAGGCAACCATTTCTAATATAAATGGTTGCCTATTATAAAACAAGTTATATTTTAAGGCAATCATTTATATTAGAAATGGTTGTCTATTATAAATCAATTTTTTTTAAATAAATACAAAATACAATGGGCAACCATTACAGCTAACAATGGTGGCGGATTATTGATCATTTATTTACAAAATTGTCACCGCGAATTTTGGGTTAAGATTGGGCAACCATTCTTTCAAAAATGGTGGTTTATGGTCAATCTTCTATGTTCAATTTTGTACTAGTGATACCTTAAAGCTAGCTAAAAACACTAAGCAACTAGAGATCTCACCATTTACTAAGCTTGGAAGATAGAAAGGTGGGATCTTGGGATGAATCTTTGCAAGGTTAGGAAGATCTTCTTTTAGCTTGGAGAGTAAGTCAAGATTTCTTAGAGAGAAGGTGGAGTGTTTAGGAGATTGGCTAAAAGATGATGAATGAAATGTGTGTCTTGCTAGGGCAAGCTTAAACACCAATCATGTGTGAAAGGACAAGCTTACCCTTACTAAAAGGCTAGGAAGACAAAAGGCTATGTACAAAGCACAAAGCATAAGGTACTCATAGTTCACTAAGGAATTAGTCAACCTCTAGTCCCTTGACTATTAAATTTCAGGATTTTAGGAAAGGAATTCATCAAGGAAATTAGGATTAATTCTTCAATTAATCACAATTAAGGAGTCAGACTTTCGGGGTGTCACAACTTAACTAAGGGAAAAAGAGTACAACTGCAAGTGCAATCTTTTGAATTACCGATGGATCGAATTAATTGTGATCTAGAGATCCAATTTTGCCAATTAAAGGATTGAATTTACTCACAATCGAGGGATCGAAGTTTAGCACGGTTAAGAGATCAAATTTTATCGATCTAGGAATTGGGTTTCACCAATTGAGGGATTGGATTTTTAGTGAAATCTAGTGATCAAGTCTTACCAATTAAGAGATTGGATTTATTCACGGTCCAGGCACCTCTATTGATCTTATCAATCATAAGTAGGAACGCTTCTCCCAATGCCCTTTACTTGGGCTAATCAATCGTAGTTAGTTTGAGCTCGGTCAAACTCTGACCTAGATTACTTGGTTTCAAGATCGTTCTTAGCTGATCTTGTTTGGTTAGTTTTGATTACCACATTAATCATTATGGTGGGTTTTGAAACCCGAAATCATATGAATAGGGCATTTTTCCCTTTTCTACTCGGTTTACGAACCGAGAGTTCCAAGTGGAGGGACGTTTGGAGACCTGAAAGTATAATGATAATGAGACCAGGAAGTATGTTATGGTGCGTTACGGTCACTAAGTGTATTACGGTCGGGAAGTATACTAGTGAGCTCCGTAGGCCAATGGGGTAACCCTATACTCTACCAATAGCACCACTCCCTGTGTTGCGAGAATTGTCGGCACAAAGGGAGTAGATACGATGACCTCCTGAGCTCATTTTTAATTTTCATTGCGGTTAGTGGTGGCAATACCAACCTAACCGGGCTTAATTGCCTACTTCGTAGGGCTTATGTCGAGATATGGCCCCAGACTTATAGGGTCGGTGGTGTGAATACCAACCTAATCGGGCTTCGTGCACGACTAGTCTACATACATGATCGTGTTACAATTTACAAAGAAAATTTTAAAAATTCACAAGTTCTAAAAAATTCTGCTTCACTTGGTCGTAGCTTCGAACAAGTGGGCCCGAGCACTTGATGGAGTTTGCGGTAGAGGGTATTTCTCCTCGCCGGTCCAGAGACCGTAGTTTTTTTGACTTTTCGGTCATAGTTGAAGGCATTCCTCCTTGTTGGTCCGAAGAGTCTTTGATTTTTTATCTTCTTATTATAGAGGTCCGGAGACCTTTGTCTTTAGATCTTCTGATTGCAAACGATGATAACTTTGCCTCGCCGGTTCGAAGACCAATAATTTTCGATCTTGTGATCGTAAACGAGGATAACTTTGCCTCACTGGTTCAGAGACAATTAAATGTTCGATCTTGTGATCATAAACGAGGATAACTTTGCCTCGCCAGTCCGGAGACCAATAATTTTTCAATCTTGTGATCGTAAACGCGGATAACTTTGCCTCGTCGGTCTAGAGACCAATAAATTTTTGATCTTGTGATCGAAACGAGGGTAACTTTGCCTCGCCGGTCCAGAGACAAATAATTTTGTGATCTTGTGATCGCAAACGAGGTTAACTTTACCTCGCCGATCCGGAGACCAAAAATTTATTGATCTTGTGATCACAAACAAGGATAACTTTGCCTCGCCGGTCCAGAGACCCGTGATTTTTCGATCTTGCGATTGTAATCGACTCTTAGGTCGGGTTTCGGGCTTTGCCGGTCAAAATTGCTTACTTTGTAGGGCTTGATGCCGAGTTTTTTTCCCGAACTTAATTGCCTACTATGTAGGGCTTAATGTCGAGATTTTTTCCCGATCTTAATAATGCCGATGGTGGCAAAACCGACCTAACCGAGCTTTATGTACATGTATTACTACTACTACTACTACTACTACTACTACTACTACTACTATTCTCTAAATACAATTATAAGGTTTTTAACCTATAAAATTTACAATTCACTATTACAAAAAAATTTATGAACTCCAAAACATCTTCCTTTTGCATTTTCAAACGCTTTGCACGCATACTGCCCAGGCTGCCCAGCCACTTAGAACATCCACATTAATTTGGTTTCTTGCACAATTTTTTAGAAGCCAAATAGGAAAGAGAAAGAGAAAATGAAAAAAAAAAGGGAAAAAAGAAAAGGAAAAACAGCAATTATCAGAGCTATTCATCTCATTCTCGCCCTTTGGGGCACATAAAAACCACTTCTTGTAGGAATTAAAATTTGTTCCTCTCTCCTTCTTCTCTCACATCCACCTCACCATGAACACCACAAAAAAAAACCAACAAAAATCCACTAGTGTGGATACTCTTATCCCCCTCTCTTTCTTTATTTGCTTTTCCAAAGCCACCTTTTACTGTTTTTGTTATTACCACTTTCTTGTGATTCTCACCTTCACCGCCACATGCAGCCAATAAGAGGGAAGCTTTACACTACACTTCTCTTGCTTTTCTTACTCCACCACCCACACCCACCATTAACAAGAAAGCCACCCACCTCCACCAACCCAAAGAGATTGTAAAGAACACGCCACATCTGGGCGACGCCAGACTCGCGGAGAAATCACCTGGGTGCAGTCTTCTACCACGAACACGATGGATACAGACATGGAATGGCGTTTATACAGAGCATGCGAGCTTCACAGTTCACATGAAGAACATGGGATGTAGCTAGAAAAATTTTGTAGGGGAGACATTATGCTGCTGTGGAACCAGAAAAAATTAGTAAAAATTTGCAGGGGATTAAGCCGAAGAATAAAACGTATATGCTGTTCTCGTGAACCAATTTGCAATAGAAACATTAACAGTGACGGTGGTAGTGTCGTAAATTGCTATATGTATTTCACGTATATAGTAGTACTAGTTTTTTCTATGCGCCACGCGCAAAAACATATGCTCAATATTTATATATATTTTTAAAATAACTAACAAATCCCTACTAATTAAAATCTATATGAAATCAAATTTATTTATTATAATTGTAACACCCCTAAAATTTTAAACTTTCAAGCTTTATGAAATAAAGGTAATATTATCATTAAATCCCAAAACAGAGCATACTAATCATAAGTGTTTGGGGTGTTATGCCACATCTGAGCTGGAGAACTCAGATGCACAGGCTAAACTATCTAATTATCCTCAAACAACGTCATTACATCATTACGGCACGCGCCGAATAGGAAACTAACTATCTAAGCCTCGGGTCCTCTAGCGCGCTCCGAGGCTAATCATCTGTGCCTGAAAGCCAAATATATCTGTTCAGCGAATAATGCTGGTAACCCACTCCAACGCGTTAAAATACAATATAGGTGTATATATATATATATATATATATATATATATATATATATATGAAACCATTTTGAAGCCGAAAGATATATACTTAGGAGACTCTAGCTTTAAAATCGGGAATAGACTCAACAAGTAGGGACAAGCACATTCAACAAATATAATCATGCATATAAAGATACTAGCATATATACTAAGCTCACAAGATTATTTCACACCATTCATATCATCTCAACACATAAGCACACTTTGGTGGCGCCACAGGACCAATCGCATGCCCATACATGAGGGTCAGCGCATATAGCGCTAACACGGCCCCGCAGCACGAAGGGGTTGATCGCAACTAACCGATGAACCGCAACTCATCATAACGTTTGATCGCAACCAAATGATGGACCGCAACCCAAAAGGTGTATTTCTGACGGCAACCAGATTATGAACCACAGCTCATGTATAACGTTTGATCGCAACCAAACGGTGGACCGCAGCCCTATATAATATTTATATACCTAACCGATCGCAACTGGCCTGGTTAACAACCGATGGTTCTCAACCCATCCAACTGCCCGTATAGCCAATTTGATCGTAACCAAATTGGGGTATCATGCACACATAACACATAGCAAGCACATGCAACCCACATTAGCACATGGGGAATGGGGGAGAAAACGTATAAATAAACTTATGCGTGGTCATACACATACTAGGAATATTCCTAAGGGGTTCATACATCTTTCACCTAGGCCAACGGGATACCAATTCAACTAGCATGCAATACACAAGACTCTCTTATCCTACGAATGGTACCCGAAACATCAAACTAGACTCAGGCACGACAAACAGGGTCCGTTGGGACCCCTCGGGGGACGGGGAAACATCAAACGGGGAAAACCACCATCCCACATTGGGAATTTCCAGCGGGTGGAGGATCACTCGCCGACGGCGAACTGCTGGGCAACGGGTGCCCGACGGGCAGTCGCCTGCCCGCCGGGCGCCGGCTGCCTGCTACCGGCGACACCCTTAGGGGCAGCGGGTTCCCCTACCCCCACTGACTCTTTTGTAATACTTTGGTCCCGGGATCTTTTGTGGAACTCGAAATCATGTTTAGACACTTTTAAACACAAACGACGATACCATGTAGTCAAATAATGGATCAAAACCAAGAATCACATTTAAATACATCCTAACATGATTTCTAAACATAATTAACACCCGATCATGCGAAATTCCACCCAAATATACCAATAATATCACAATACGAAATTCACGATTTAACCTAGGGCTCCAATCATATTTAAATCACAAAATCATACTTTATCTTTAAAATCAAGAACATCAAGATTTATCAAGAACAACACACAATTATCAATTCAGATCCTCTTATAATCATCAAGATTATCAAGATCAACACATAAGATCATCTCATCAACATCAAGATCATATCATAATCATCATAAAAGATTTATCAAGACACAAGCATAGAATTGTATATCAAAAGGAGCCAAAGAAGAAGATTATAGCAAGGAAAATAGGTTTTGTTGAGACATGGGTTACCTCTTAGCCTTAATTAAAATCCTTGGCTATTAAGGTTCTTTCTCTAAGATCTCCTCTTCTTGATTTCTCCTACGTTTGGTGATAGAGAAATTTTTGGGAATTCTTGTGTGGTGAAATCTATTGTGGTGTGAATCCTAGGTACCTCCTATGTCCTTATATATCTAAGAGTCCTAATTAGGGTTTGAATGGTATGGGTTTACTAATTCTATTTCTTATAGGATTAAGGGTTTGGTTTAGGGATAAGGGTCCATGGTCTATGGTGGACCCTTACTAATTAATTAAGGGAATTTAATTCTCTTTTTAGGGGTAAGTAATTAAATATTTAGTTTGGGTTAGAGGCCGTAACACGGGGTGTTACAATAATAATTCAATATATACTATCTACAAATATTATTATCATTAAAGAATATAAAAATATATGTATGGTGGATGCATGTGCATGGTAACAATAATGGAAAAGATAACGGAAGTTATAACTGTAGGGGTATTTTTGTCCAAAAAATTATATAGTACAACTCTAAAAGCACAATGTACAAAATGGTTAGCATTAAAAACATGGACGTAAATGAGGGATATAACTTTGATTGAGACTTATTATGTTTTTAGATGTACAGAAGTTGTATGAAAATATATGAAGATAGGAGAAAATATAAGAAATTGGCTTTAAGTAGCCTCTTTTGTTGAATGTGTAGGGAGAGTAATATCACTTGTGTAAGTGTTGTTAGAGAGACTTTGAGGAGAGAATCTAGAGGAGAAGTCCGAAGGGTCCCCTCTAATGAAGGCCTATAGGCATAGGACCCGAATTCAGATCGACTTAGGACTGTATATCGTATAGTAGATTGTATAGCCGAGGTATATTCCCTATCAATAACTATGCGGATTTGTGAGGTGGTTTGATCCGTTAATGTGTGAAAGATCAAAAGCAATTATACCATGACTACTAAGGAGGATCAATAAAAATGAGGAAGAGATTGTCAAGTTCAAGCATCAATTGACAATTCATGAAGAAGTTAATGGGAAACACAGTGTTCGTGAAGAAGTTGATGGGAAATGTAGTTAAATTAATCTTTGGTTTTTCGGTCAATTTTCAGTTTTCTTTTGAAAAATTGATAACCGATCGAAAAATTGAAATAACTGAATTTTTTTTTTTTTTTTGCCTTAATAACCAAAATCGTACCGAAAAATATTCGAGCGGTTCGGTTTTTCGGTTGTTGGTCGGTCTGATGTTTTTACTCACCCCTACTCATAGGCTAACATTCTGTACTGGACTCTGTCCCTCCTGACTTTATTTTGGATTCTTTATTAAATCTACAATGATTGTTTGCTTTCAAAAAGAATATAAATTGTGTACATAACAGCTGTAGAAGTGAATTTGTGAATATAATACAGATTCACCAAATCCTAATCTGTTAATATTGTGTTAGTGCAGTATTTGAAAGGAACTTGTGAATACAAAACAAAGTAATCAATTACATATATGTTAACATTGTCTGATCGTAAGATACAAATTGTGAATTTTTAAAAGGTAAATCATGAATATTTGGACCCGG